>NW_011924231.1:0-1004 GCF_000151845.1 Pteropus vampyrus
CTCTTTCCAGCGGGTGACGGGCTCCAGGGACGGACGGGCCAAAGCATCCCTGGGTACGCTGTCTGTGGGTGGCCTGAGTTCTGCACGAGGATACACAGAGCAAATGAGACGTCGTTTGTACCTCTAGGGGCTCAAAGTGTCAGTGAGTGCTTCCGCAACTTCTGTACCGCCGTAACCGCAGACGACCGAGCATCGCCCTCAGAGCCCCGAGGCGCCGGGAGGGCCGTGAATTTGCCGCAAGTGAGCCGTATCTCGGAAGTCTGCAGTTCCGGCTAAAAATGGACGTCACTAGAGAGCTTTTTGCCAAATCTACCATATACATATATATGCATATATATGTTCATCTATATGCATATATATGTATATGGTGGATTTTCGAAGGAAACCTGGATGGACCCCTGGTCTACCAAAGAAGGCAGGCCGCTCCCAGCACCTCCACCTCCCCGCTGTGTGGACACCGTGTGTTCCAGAGCCACAATTCAGCAGGATCTCTTTTCATCCCAGAGGCCCCGGGGCTCCTTCCTAAGGCCTCTGCTCCTTCCTGCTTTCCGCATTGGAAATCAGACTTCAGGACGGAAGCAGACACCTCCCTCTCCTTCACCTTTCTTCCTGGGATGGTCGTAATGGTCCCCGTGTACGCATTCAAAATGAAGAAATGAAAGGCTCAAAGAGGTGATCGCAAAGCTCAAGACGCACGGAGGCCGAAATCAGACCCACAGCTGTATGCAGTGTCCCTCAACTGACCTCTTTCCAGCGAGTGACGGCCTCCAGGGACGGAGGGGCCAAAGCATCCCTGGGAACGCTGTCTGTGGGTGGCCTGGAGCTCTGCACGAGGATACAGAAAGCAATGACACGTCGTTTGTACCTCTAGGGGGCTCAAAGTGTCAGTGAGTGCTTCCCGCAAACTTCTGTACCGCCGTACCCGCAGACGACCGGCATCGCCCTTCAGAGCCCCGAGGCGCGGGGAGGGCCGTGAAATTTGTCGCAGTGAGCCGTATCTCGGA
>NW_011924232.1:0-1004 GCF_000151845.1 Pteropus vampyrus
TAATATTGCTTTATGTTTTTGCTCTTTTCTCATTTTAGAAAAATATAAATATAGGTATATAATATACGCATATTATATATGAACCGTTTGTAAGTTATAGACATGATACCTCTTTACTTATAGATGCTTTCATTTTGTATGTATTTCCCAAGAAAAAAGAAAATCTTACATTATTATAATATAATTGTCAAAGTCAGGAAATGAAAATTGGTTCGGTATTCATATTTCATCCATGAACCTTCTTCAGATTTTTCCAGTTGTCTCAATAACATCCTTCATAGGCAAAGAAAATCCAAGGTGATGTGCTGTGTCCAAGGTTCTGTTTCTTTAGTCTCCTTTATCTGGGACATTACTTGAGTCTTCTTTATATTTGGAAGAGTATAGGCCAGTTATTTTGTAGACTTTCTCTCAGTTGAGGTTTGTATGGTGTTTCCTCATAAGTAGCTTCAGCTTATGCCATTGGGCAGAAGAGTCACAACAGTGATGCTGAGTTCTTCCCAGTGCAGCAGATCTGGAGGCCCGTGCCTGGTTCCGTTACTGGCACTGTTGAGCTTGATCGCGTGGTTAAGGAGTGTCTGCCAGGTTTACCCACACTAAGATTACCCTTTGTATTTCACAAATATCTTGTATGGATATACCTTGAGGCTCTCCATTTTTGGTTACTCCTTAAAAATCGCAACCAATAAAATGAGCATCCATTGATGATTCTTGCTTAAAATAATTATTACGATGGTGGGCAAATGATGATAATCTTATTTTATCATTCCTTTTACATTGATAAATAAATAAAAGCTAATCAACTTAACAAACAAATGAGGGAGAAGGGAAAGCTTATTATTTTCGTGCTTAAATTGCCCCAGATTTGGCCAGTGGTAGCCATCTCAAGCTGACTTCATGTCTTTTTGATGTGTCCGCATTATTCTCTGCACTTCCTTCCTCTCTGGACAAGATGTTGTAAGCTCATCTTGCAGTTTTCTGTCTTATCCTTAGAATCAGCCATTTTT
>NW_011924233.1:0-1003 GCF_000151845.1 Pteropus vampyrus
TCAAAAATTTTATTAGTTTTATTGTAAAATATTTAATAACATTTCGTATTATTTCATTGTAATCACTACAATTTATACATAAATTATACTTTGCGGGAGATCCTGTTCAATTTATATTGATCTTTCCTTTGTGGCCTAGAATATTTTTAGAGTGTCTTTAATGTTCCTTGGACGTATAAAAATATATATGTTATATATTTTATTATATATATATTTTTCACTTTTCTGTATCATTGGTTTCAAGTGGTAGAGGAAGGAGATCAAGATAATGAAGTGAATATGGCTGAGCCCCATCTCCTCCCCGTTCTTTACGCGGGGGCAGATCAGACTGTCCAGATGCTGGGGATCGCGTGTGGGGTGAGGAAGCGCTAACGGCGCTTCGGGAACGTGCTCGGACACGCCTGCAGTTACCCCCGCGCCTGCCCCGGCCCCTTGCTTGGGCGTGGCTGTGAAGACAGGGGCGGAGGGCTTCGGAGCTTCTGGAAGACGCTAGTTTTACGTGGTTCGTCAGTAGTTCTCCTGGCAGAGCTCCTGGCACATCGAGAAGATCCAAAGTGTGTATGGAAGAAGAAAACTGGGCCACGGCACCTAAGCACAACCTGTCTCACCGGGGGGCGACTCGGATGCCTTCTTTGTCCTTTCTCCAGGTCTGTTTGGTGATCAGAGATGTCTGTCACCTTGTTGGTACAAGGATTGTTTTCAGTGGACTTCTTCTAGATAGTCCCAGGGTTGGAATTTCAGTGTGTTTCCGCTGGCACGTCACCATCACGATTCTTCCAGAACCAGAGGCGGTGTTCTCAACTTCTGGTTTTGTTTGCTCTTGCACACAAATCTTTACCTCCGTCCCGGGTTTTCATTTGAGTTTTATGTCAGATCTGTGCTTATAGTGTCTCGTGTAAGTGTCCTGTCCTCTGGGCAGGCTGGGGACAGTCACCGGGCCTCGCCGTGAAGGGTGAGTGCGTGCTATCCTAGCGTCTGCCCGAATGAGTTGTGATGCCACCGA
>NW_011924234.1:0-1003 GCF_000151845.1 Pteropus vampyrus
GTTGGGTGTCCTACAATTTAACTCAATTCTGACACTATACCTGGGGATAGCATCAGTTCTTATATGATAAGGGCACAGTCCCACAAGACTGCCCCTCCTCGCAATGCCAATCACACATCCAAGTTAGCCGTGCTTCTGACTGATGAGCTATAAATCAGAAGCTCCCACAACCTCCTCCTCAGTTTGATTAATTTGCTAGAGGAGCTAGCGGAACTCAGGAAAAGTTTACTTACTGTTTATCCATTTATTATAAAAGGATATGGTGAAGGATACAGATGAACATCCAGGTGCATATTATAAAAGGATATGATGAAGGATACAGATGAACATCCAGATGGCATAGATGCATAGGACACGGTGTGTGGGAAGGAGCATCAAGCTTCCATGCCCTCTTTGGGCAGGCCACTCTCCCAGCACCGCCACATGTTGCCAGCCTGAAAGCTCTCCAAACCCCATATGTTTAGGCTTTTCATGGAGGCTTTATCACACAGACGTGATGGATCATTAACTCCATTTCTAACCCCTCGCCCACCTCTGGGGAATAGAGAGTGGGTTGAAAATTCCAAGCTTCTAATCATAGCTTGGTCTTTCTGGTGACCATCCAAGAGCCACCCAGAGTCACCTCATTAGAATAAAAAACACATCTATCACCCAGGAAATTCCAGGGGTTTAGGAGCTTGATTTCAGGAACCAAGATCAAAGACCAAACATTAGAAGGAGAGATATTCCTAGTGCTCCTATAACTTAGGAAATTACAAGGGTTTTTTAGGACCTCTGTGCCAAGAAGGGTGGGGGATGGAGACCAATATATATTTTCTATTTCATAAGTGCCTAGCAAAATGCCTGGCACATAGTATATGTGGAATAAATTTGTGGATGTACTTAACATAGAATATGACCTTGGGCACGTTCCTTCCTATCCCTGCACCTCAGTTTCTCCATCAACACAGTGACCAAGAAGCCAAGATTACCTCTAAACTCCCTGCCAGGTCTCTGAGATTTC
>NW_011924235.1:0-1003 GCF_000151845.1 Pteropus vampyrus
AGGGTAGGAAGTCCAAAGAAAGAAAGAGATCATCCCTAACCCCCAATATAAAAGCGGCCGTAGTTGGCGCTCGCGTGTACTCCCAGGTGTTTCTAAGCCGTCGATCGTACGACGTATGCAAATATGTGTTTGGACTTACTTTGAATAATCCAAACTGTGATGTTCTACTCTGTGTATTAGTTCTCTGGAAAATAGCCAATTGTTGAATGTGTTCCTAAAACTAAGACATATCCTAATCATGTAATATAAAGGCTGATCCTGACATTTTTTTAAAAAGATAAAAACTTAGAAGTGAAAGCAGGGTCTTGAACAGATGCACACCCATGCTCGTAGCAGACCATTCACAACAGCCAAAAGGGAGAAGCAAGCCAGGTGCCCACTGATGGGCGATGGAGAAGCACAATGTGGTCCGTACACGTGACGGGACATCATTCAGCCTCGAAAAGGAAGGACCCCCTGACATGGGCCACAACACGGATGAACCTCGAGGATGTTATGCTAAGTGCAATAAGCCAGTCACAAAAAGGACAAACACGTGATTCCACGTATATGAAGAACCCGGAACAGGCAAATTCAGACACAGGAAGTGGAATGGGGCTGCCAGGAGCTGTGGAAGGGGGGGCGGGACTTCCTGTTTCATGGTGCAGAGTTTTAGTTTGTGAAGATGAAAATGTCCTGGACGGCGGTGGTGGTTGCACAACAGTGCGAATGTGCTCAGCGCCACTGAGCTGCACACTCAGAAGTGGTTAAAACGGTGAGGTTTGTGTGAAATGTGTTTCGCCAGAGGGGAACAAGGCAGAGCAGAACGTACGAGCGTGAGCCTTGGTCCCTGGGTTCCGCTCCGGCTCTTTGTCCCCGTCCTCGCTGCAGTCCCCCTGTAAGTCCTCCAAGGGGAAGTCCAGGCAAGGCTCTCTGACCTGTCCCCAACGCACACACACCCCCATGGAGGCCTGATTACGGATCCTGATGCAAAAGGGCCAGTGTCGTGCTCTGGTATGAAGGG
>NW_011924236.1:0-1003 GCF_000151845.1 Pteropus vampyrus
ATCTTTTTCTTAATATCTCATAAAACTAAAAACATGCCTTAGCTATTAAACGGCAATGCTTCACAGACCAAGTGAAGCAGTCAAAAGACACTCGATATTTAATAGCAAACTGTTAAGCAGAAAATGAATAAATGAATAAAAATTCTGTTTTAAAAACCACAGAATAAACCAGAGACAGCAAACACGATATTTTGAGCACCTTCAAGGCCAAATCTCTACTTCAACTTTGTGTTTCCTATAACTTCTAAATCAACCTACAGAAGTTCTTTCATCAGATTCTCTAATTTAAAGTGTCCTCATATGGTTCAGATTGCACAATGCACTGGTGCCACATCCGGGTAGTACGGTAGCATTTTTGTGATTTTAGAAATTTTTTGTACTTTTATTATAAGTTGTAACTCGACTGAGGCGATGTGAATATTTATTATGATTATCTTCTGCCTAATGGTGACAGAGCCTCTTGTTCTAAAGAAATTACAGTGTCACAACAATTATCCAAACAACACAAGGAAACAACTTGTTCTATGAATGATGTCAGAATCTCATTCTCTTCTGACTTATGTGGAATGAAGGTGATAATAGTGAGACCTCGTTGTTATAACAATAAATACAATAACACGCTTTTCAACAAGGTGTTGCTTTTCTGAATTTCGTACTATCAGTGGATGTCTTCAAAAAACAGTCTCATCGGGATTGCTGCTCATGTTACTGACAATGTTTCAAAGTTCTCACTGTTTGCCATTTGATTGTGGTACCAGGAAGTTGTTGTTGAGTTTCTAGTTTTAGTGACATTTTTAGTGAGACAAATCACTCTGTAAAAACAACTATTCACTTCTAAATAGAATCCATTTGCTGTAAAACTCAACAAAAATCGATATTTTACAACAACTTCAATTTGTTACAAGTGATTACAGAGGAAACATGTAACACACACATTTAAAGTTTTTTCTTTTTGCATGAAAATATATTGGATGTTAGGTGTCATGTCTAATTAAATGAATTT
>NW_011924237.1:0-1002 GCF_000151845.1 Pteropus vampyrus
TCAAGGGCAAAGGTGACACAAGCATGTATAAATGTTTTGAAGAATTGCCTCTCACTCAATGAAAATAAACAAAGTGAGCCCTACAATTGCCTCAGTTTACCACCTGCAGAGCCTTGCAGTGAAGGGAGGGGCATCTCCCTGCCTTGAAGAACCTTCTGTTAGATGTTGCAAAGTGGTAAGTGCAGACATCTCTGCCTTGTTTTGATCTTAGCAATTTTATTACTTAGCAGTAATAGTTCCAAACCAGAAACTACCCAAATGTTCATCAACAAATAAATATGTAAGTATTGTGTGTGTGTGTGTGTGTGTGTGTGTGTTTATATACTCAACAATAAAAAAAGAATGAATTATTGATACAACAACACGAAAAACTTGAAATAATTATGTTGAGTAAAAAAAAAAATCAGGCAAAAAAGAGTGCATTCTATATAAAATTCTACAAATTGCAAATCTACGGTATCCATGGTTGTTTGGGTTGAGGATCAGAGAGGAATCAATAAAAAGACAGCAAAAAAATTTGTGGGTAAAAAATTGGCTTATTATCTTGATTATGGTGATAATCTCCTGAGTATATATATATATATGTTGATACATCAATTTGTACATTTAAATATGTGTAATTTATGTAAATTATATATTAAACTTGTTAAAAATGTAGGAAAAAAATGGTCTGGAGATAGTAGATTTATTTATAAAATTCTACTATATTCTAATTAGTTGATTTATGTTTTTTGTTTTCTTTTTTGCATACTTATTTTTTGTCTTTATTTTAAAGTTCTTGAGTTACATATTTAGTACGCTTTTTATTCTTACTTAATTAGTAATGACAACACTTTATAAAATGAATTTGCTTATGACTATAGCTTTAACCACTTAGTCTATAAATTTAATATTGAATTTTGCCTTGACCTGATAGCTATTTAGAAAAGTTATTTTAGAATTTAGAGGTGGAAATTTTAGCATTAAAAATTGTATTACATCTTGAGTAAATAATCCTACCTA
>NW_011924238.1:0-1002 GCF_000151845.1 Pteropus vampyrus
GTCTCCCCAGCTGACCTCTTTTCCAGCGGGTGACGCCCCCCATGGACGGAGGGGCCAAAGCATCCCTGGCTACGCTGTCTGTGGGTGGCCGTGAACCCTGCAAGAGGATACAGAGACGAATGAGACGTAGTTTGTACCTCTAGGAGCTCAAAGTGTCAGTGAGTGCTCCTCCAACTTCGGTAGCCCCAGTACAAGCAGATGACCGAGCATCGCCCACAGAGCCCAAGGCCCCGGGAGCTCTGTGCATTGGCCGCAAGTGAGCCTTTTCTCGGAAATCTGCGATTCTGGCTCAAAATGCACGTCTGTAGAGTGCTTTTTGCCAGAGCTCCCCTAGATATATCTATATCTATATCTTTATCTGTATCTATAGATATCTCTATATCTATCTATCTATCCATCTATCTATCTAACTATCTATCTATCTATCTATCTATCTATGCATCTATGGATTTCTCTCTCTCTTTCTATATATATATTTATATATATATGGTGATTTTTATAACAAAAGGCTGTGTTTTCCTTAGACATTTGAGATCAGACAGGCCGCTCCTAGCACCTCCACCTCCCCGCAGTGTGGACACCGGGCGTTCCAGAGCCACAATTCAGCATGATCTCTTTTCATCCCAGAGGCCCCGGGGCTCCTTCCTAAGGCCTCGGCTCCTTCCCGCTTTCCGCAGTGGAAATCAGACTTCAGGACGGAAGCAGACACCTCCCTCGCCCTCACCTTTCTGCCTGGGATGGTCGTGATGGTCCCCGTGGACGCATTCAAAATGAAGAAATGAAAGGCTCAGAGAGCTGATCGCAAAGCTCCTAAGGCACGGAGGCCGAATTCAGACCCACAGCTGTCTGCAGTGTCTCCCAGCTGACCTCTTTCCAGCGGGTGACGGCCCCCATGGACGGAGGGGCCAAAGCATCCCTGGCTACGCTGTCTGTGGGTGGCCCTGAACCCTGCAAGAGGATACAGAGACGAATGAGACGTAGTTTGTACCTCTAGGAGCTCAA
>NW_011924239.1:0-1002 GCF_000151845.1 Pteropus vampyrus
GAGCCCCAAGGCCCCGGGAGGGGTGTCCATCTCCCACAAGGGACTTTTTCGGGAAGTCGGGAGTTTGGTTCGAAAAGGACGTCCCAGAGGAATTTTTGCCAAAGCTACCATATACATATATATGCATATATTGTTTCATCTATATGCATATATATGTATATGGGGGATTTTCGAAAGGAACCCTGCCTGGACCCCTGCTTTTACACAAGAAGACAGGGCGCTCCTTGCACTTCACCTCCCCGCAGTGTGGACACCGGGCGGTCCAGAGGCACAATTCAGCATGATCTCTTTTCATTCCAGAGGCCCCGGGGCTCCTTCCTAAGGCCTCGGCTCCTTCCCGCTTTCCGCAGGGGAAATCAGAATTCAGGACGGAAGCAGACACCTCCCTCGCCCTCACCTTTTTGCCTGGGATGGTCGTGATGGTTCCCGTGGACGCATTCAAAATGAAGAAATGAAAGGGTCAGAGAGCTGATTGCAAAGCTCCTAAGGCACGGAGGCCGAATTTAGACCCACAGCTGTTTGCAGTGTTTTCCAGCTGACCTTTTTCCAGCGGGTGACGGCCCCCCTGGACGGAGGGGCCAAAGCATCCCTGGGTACGCTGTCTGTGGGTGGCCGTGAACCCTGCAAGAGGATACAGAGACGAATGAGACGTAGTTTGTACCTTTAGGAGCTCAAAGGGTCAGTGAGTGGTCCTCCAAATTTGCTACCCCAGTACCCGCAGATGACCGAGCATCGCCCACAGAGCCCCAAGGCCCCGGGAGGGCTGTGCATTTGCCGCAAGTGAGCCTTTTTTTGGAAGTTTGCGATTTTGGCTTGAAATGGACGTCACCAGAGAGCTTTTTGCCAAAGCTACCATATACATATATATGCATATATATGTTCATCTATATGCATATATATGTATATGGTGGATTTTTGAAGGAAACCTGCCTGGACCCCTGCTTTACCCCAGGAGGCAGGCCGCTCCTCGCACCTCCACCTCCCCGCAGTGTGGACACCAAG
>NW_011924240.1:0-1002 GCF_000151845.1 Pteropus vampyrus
CCCCAGCCCTTGGCAGACTCCTTTTCAGCACAATGGCCGGAATCGTCCATGTTCACAGTCTCCAGTAAAATGACTAAATCTCTAGCCAGACTGATCAAGACGAAAAGACTAAAGACAACCAACATTAGCAACGAAAGCATAAACATCAACACAGATCCTGTCAACATTAAATGGGTAACAAGGACATTTTATGAACAATTTTGTGTCAAAAACGTCAACAATTTAAAAGGAATGGAAAAATTCCTTGACACAAACTACTAGGCGCATTCAAGAATAGGTAACCTGGAAAAAATAGCTATCCTGAGTGGTACTAAATCCATTAAAGAAATTAAGTTTATAGTTAAGAACCCGCCAGCAAGGAGAACCCCTGCCCAGCTGGTCCCATCAGTGAAGTCTGCCAAGTACTCATAGAGGAAGTGATGCCATTCCCTACAGACTCTTCCAGAAAATGGAAGGAGATGGTATTTCTGAGATAAACGAGGCCAGCATTACTCCGATACCAGAACAAGACAAAGACATGACAGGAAAAGACAATTACAGAGCAGCATCGCTCATGAATACACACACATATATCTTCAGCACGGTTCTAGCAAACGTGAGTCTAGCCATGTATATGTGTCGTATAAAATAATGAATGATGACAAAAGTAGGGTTTATCTCAGGAATGTAAGGTTGGTTCAGGTTTAAAAGTCAATCGATACAATTTAATATACCAAAAAAGAAAACTATATCATCATCTCCATACATGCAGAAAAAGCATTTGAAAAAATTCAATATCCATTCATGTTTTTAAAAATTATCTTCATACGGAGGTGGTTCCATAGTGCAGCGGTGAGCACATCTGCTTTACACGCAGAAGGTCCTGGGTTCGCGCCCCAGTGGAACCACAGTCCGTGGTCTACGGCCATGCTACCAATGAACAAGCCCGATGTCTGATCTCGGAAGCTAAGCAGGGTCGGGCCTGGTTAGTACTTGGATGGGAGACCACCTAGGAAGATCAGA
>NW_011924241.1:0-1002 GCF_000151845.1 Pteropus vampyrus
TTCTCAGGGGTGCTCGATGGCCCGGGGCTGCAGAAGGAAAAGTGAAGCCGGGCCATTGAGGCCGTGGAGGGGGCGAGAAGAGAGGAGAGACGGCCACGGGGAAAGAAGTACCAAGAGGAACCGCCAGGAAGTCAGCCTGAAGGCCAAGGCAGGACGGCCCCTGCCCGCGCCGGCCTCCCGCCTCCGCCGGGGCCCGGCACCCGGGCGAGCCCAGGCCGAGGCGGACGCCGCAGCCGCGACGGCTTCACAAACAGCCCCCGACTGCGTGGCCGCTGTCGTCCCGCCCCACCCTCCCGGGCTCCCCCGCCGCCCCGCGCGCCCCGCCCGGCGTCCCCTTCCCAGGCCTCTTTCCGCTCCCAGAGTCCTCTCTCCAGGCCCGGGTCCCCTTCCCGAGGCCGGGGCTCCGCGTCCCGGCTCCGCCTTCCCGGGGTCCCCGCTCCAGGCCCGAGTCCCCGGCGCCTCGTCCCCGGGCCCGGCGATCCCGGCCCCTTCCCTTCCCACACGGCCTGCGGCCTCTCACCTCCCGGGCGGCCGCCGCCGCCCTCGCTGGGCTACGGGCTCGGCGAGGCGCGGGTGCGCGGCGACGAGCAGGTGCGAGGTGGCGGCCGCGGCGCTCGGGTGTAGAGCGGCTGCTGGTCGCCGGCTGCGCGCGCCCGGTCGCTTCCGGTGCGCCGAGATTCTCGAAGGACGCGGTGATCGGGAAGCCCGGGGTCTCACACACCATGTCCCCCGGGGGCCCCGTCTCTCTCCGTGTTAGGCAGGGAAGAGGGGAACCGTCCGCTCAGCTGGAGCCTGCCGTACGAACAGCGCCGAACACGCTCCGGACCGCCATTTTGTAACTCGAATCTACCCCCTCGAAACCAATTCGAAAAAAAAAAATGGGAGGAAAGAAACGCCCGCGTCCAGCTACTGCGCAAGCGCGCCGGGGCCCGGCTCGTCGGCACCATCTCTCGCGGGCAGTGGGGCGTCACGCCGCGCATGCGCCCGGCTGCTCGGAAAAAA
>NW_011924242.1:0-1001 GCF_000151845.1 Pteropus vampyrus
ACAAATTCAACCAGCAAACAACAGCAGTCAGTGTGCGGCCCACACAAAGCCTGTGCATCCCAGGAGAGACAACTGTAGTGGCCACAAACCCCTGCACATGAGCTTCAGTAAGTCTTAAACAGAGCTGGGTGTTTGCAGGTCCGAGGTGGGCAGCAGCTGACCTTGCTATGATTGGAAATTTGTACAGGGAGCCACAGAGACAGTGCTGGTATGTAAAATGACACAGGGGGAAATCAACTCCACAGATCTAGGAGACTCCTGGGGTCCCTGCACCACCCAACACGCATATCACCCAGGGACTCTTCCCGTTTAAGAGACTTACAGGCAACTGACAGGCACTATCAGGCCTTGAGGAGCACTGGTCCTTCTGCTAAATTGCTCCAGGCCTGATACTGGGGGTAACTGGACTGTGATGTATAGCATTGTCTCTTCCACTTATTTATAGATCCAGCACAGGCAGCAACCACTGGTGGATCACTCTATAGATCCCACCAGGTAGCCCTAGGCAATCAAAGGCAGTGGCTGACCTTGGCCTACTGGGGAGCCCCAACCAAAGGGCCACAAAACCAATGCACCTGGAAACTGGTGCTAGACTACAACAGAGCAACACCTGACGAGCCCCATAAGCAGTACACCCAAAGAGTGGTTTCAACAACTATACAAGCCTGCTAGGGCAAATCCCCCTCAGTGGGGTCAGCCCCCATATAGCAACTCATACCCTGTGGGCATAGACAATTCCCACAGTTAGTCAGCCTGAACATTAATCCCATCCACTTTTGTACTAATACCAATAAAACTTTGGCAAAAACAGAAGATCACATGCAACACACACAAAGATCACATCCAGAGCTCCCAGCATAAGGAATCAGGGAGAGTGTGCCACTGGGCCACACAAGACACCTTCCACATTAGGCCATCTGACCAACACTGAGAGACAAAACGAATATTCTTGATACATAGACTAATTAAATGAGAAAATGAGAAAACAAAGAAACATGCCA
>NW_011924243.1:0-1001 GCF_000151845.1 Pteropus vampyrus
TCACCAGGGCTTGCACAGCGTCAGTCTCGGTCCCGCAGAAAAGTCTTTGTGGAGCCTCTTCATAGCCGCTGTTCCCACAGAACTCTGAGAGGCTGGCGAGATTTCTAGGTTGGCGTCTGGAGTCATCCATGTGGGCCACGTGGATGACGTGGCAGCTGTACAAAGGGCTACCTTTGAATAACTACCTTTGAATGAACTCCATTCTCTTTCTTTTCAAGGCCTTCCTCCCGTTCCTTCTTCCCCACACCGTTTCCTGTGTCAGCCCACCACAAGTCTGACCCCTTGGGGTTCCTTCAAAAAGCCAAGCCGCAGAGCCTGGGTGTGAACCCCAGCTCTGCCTCAGACTAGCCTGGTTTTGAGTATGTTAATCACCATGTCTGAGCTGCAGTTTTCATGTTTGTAAAACACCTGCTTTCAAGGTTATGTGAAGTGTAGCAGTAACACGTGAAGCACCTGGCACAGCGGCCAACACGGAACCTTTGGTAATAGTGCTGTGTAATAGAAACAGATTCTCTCGCCTTCAAGTCGCGTTTTCTGTCCACCCCAGGGACAGTCAGGGGCTGCGGAGGTGGCTGTTCAGCTTGCGTCCGTCATCCTGCTGACACAGCCGGCCAGGTGGCCCTGTCAGGTATGGACCCCACCTCAACCTCAGACCTTCCTCAGCATCCTTCATTCATTCTTAAAATGACATGTCGTTCTGGAAGTCCGGTTGTGGAGCGTCTTCTCGACACTCTTGGTTGGTATCTCGGGTCTGTCTCTGTTCTGGTTGACTATTGCTGCCTAAAAAAGACTCCCGAACTTAGGAATTTCGAACAGAAATGTATTACACCTCACAATTCAGTGAGTGAGAAGTTCAGACAGAGTGTAGCAGTTGGGGCTCGCCGCTACGCCATGATGTCTGGGACCTCGTTGACGTGACTTAAAATGATGAGCTAGACAGCAGGGGCCGGCTGAGTATCTCCCTCTCCATGTGCGTAATCTGGGGTTTCCTCACGGCGTGG
>NW_011924244.1:0-1001 GCF_000151845.1 Pteropus vampyrus
CCAGCAGACCAGCACGGACATGTTCTTGTGGTGATGGCAGTCAAGATTCTGGTTCGACAGATGTGCAAATGCTTTTCAGTTCTCTCTCTCTGTGTCACACTTGCCTACATCCTATTGGCCAAATCAGGTTGCACGGTCAAGCCAAAGTCAGAGTGGGCAGGCACTGCGGTCATATTACAAAGGGTGCAGGCAGACATGGGGAGAGGTGGAGAGTTGGGGCCAGTTTTTCAAACTTCCACACCGTAAGATAATGGTGTAGAAAAGGATGTTTCTGGACAGTCCTTGAGCTAATAGTTTTTACATTTTTAAAGGGTTATAAAATAATAATAATAACAATAACAAAATAAACATTTGTGACAGAGACCATCTGTGTTCTGAAAAACCTAAATATTTACTATCTGGTCCTTTACAAAAAACACTTACCAACCCCTGGTTTAGAGCGTGGATTCTAGAGCCAGTCCCCTTGGGTCCAAAACCCAGCTGTGCCACTCACTGGCTGTGTGACCTTGGGCAAATTACTTGACCACTCAGATTCCTCACCTGTGAAGTGGGGTTTCCAGTAGCACCTACCTCATAGGATTGCCCTGAGGAGTAAACAAACTATTGTATGTAAAGTCTACTCCAGTACGTGGCATGTGGTAAGGGCCATGTAAGTGCTACCTAGTATTATTATTCCACAGGGGAGCTGGGAAGACTGGACGGAGTGAGGCAGATCTTCTCCTATAATGTATTGACTAAGCTTGGGACTTGGCATGGACGCTTTGGACTTCAAGTTTGTCTCAGCCAAGCTCTGTTTAGCCCCAGGCATGCGAAGTACTGTGTTCTTAAGCACACTTACAGGTGTACCTATGTCTGTACAAAAACATCAGAGAGAAATGCATGTTTGGTCTTGTACCAACAAAATGACAGGTAAATCAGGCTTGCTCCAGCTGTCCTGTCTCTCGGCCGACCCTTGCATCTCCTGAGCTCTCCTGTCTGGCTGTGACTCTGCACGGATTTTA
>NW_011924245.1:0-1001 GCF_000151845.1 Pteropus vampyrus
GTGGCTGGAGTAGGGCCCCCGTGGCGGGCGCTTCCCATGTGCTCGGGCCCGCAGCGCGGGAGGCCTGCCTCGGGCCACGGTCCCAGCTGTGCTCTTTCCGCTGCGGGCCGTCTGCGGCCCCCCGGCCCCCTGCCCTTTGGAGGGCTCGCTTGCCCCGGGAGGTGGCGTTTCCACACCAGGGAGCGGGAGGCTGGACCCAGCACCCGGCCGGGAGCGCAGCGACCGCGTCCTGAGGCCTGTCGCCACGCAAGGACGCACAGTGGGTGCGCAGTCCGGACCGGCCCGGTCTCGTCACAGTGGGTCTGATGGCTGGAGGTCTCCCGTGGACTTGGGAAGAAATCAAGAATAGGCATTCGGGCGCCCTGCAGTGCGCTGCTCTGGGGAGGAAAGACCCGGCTGGCGAGGGCCAGACCTGGGCCAGGCGAGGCCCAGGGTCCCCGCAGGCCAGGACAGAGGGGCCCGAGGGGCCTGGGCGATGGGCAGGAGGAGGGAAGGCGGGAGGGTAAGCGGGGGACCGGCCTGGGGCCCGGCTGACGCCTCCCTCTGCGGGTCTCCGCACTGCCCCACCCCCACCCCCCGCAGACCGGCGCATGCCCACTGCGCAGCGGCGAAGGGATTTTCCCGGTCTAAGGACCGGAAATTTTGCTATTGAATGTCCTTTTATGCTTTTCTGTTTACCGTTCTATTCAGTTCCTGTGAAGTGTCGCTCTGTGGCACTTTGTGATGACAGTTAAGACAGTACCCGTGCTGTTGCAACACGTCGTCAAGTTTGCGGGGGTCAGTGCCACTCCCATACGTGAGAAAGACGATGTCGAGTGATCTTTAAGTTACTTTGAGGAAACTGGAGCACGTCTTGTCTTTTGTCTACTTTTCTCTGAGTTATCGGTCCTTTTTTCTTTAACCTGAAAAACTCAGTCAGTATTCCCAGTAGTACCCCGTCTGCTACAGCATCATTGACAACTATTTCTTCTCTCAGTTTGTCATCTGTCTTTTGAATTTTT
>NW_011924246.1:0-1001 GCF_000151845.1 Pteropus vampyrus
TTCCGCGCTGGCCTGGGCGGGCTGTCCCCCTCCCCGTGAACTTTAACCGGCGCGCCCCGCCCGCCGCCGCCCGGAGCCCGGTCACGCTCAACGCTCGGCCCCGCCCCCCGCCGCGAGCCCGGCCACGCCCCGCACTAGGCCCCGCCCCCGCCCGCAGGCCCCTGGCTTGTCCCAGCGGCCCGCACCTCCGCATGAGGAGCCGTCGGAGAGCCGGTCGGGTCATGCGAGGTATTGATCGGCCTCTGATGCATCTACCGGTGGGAGGAAAAGAAAGGGGGTCAAAGACTACCCGAGCGTCTGCCTGAGCGTGACCACCTGGAGCAACAGGAAAAGGGCCGCGGTCCAAGCCTGAGCCCGGGGAGGTGCCCTACGCTCCCGGGGCTCACGGCAGTGCCCGGCCGCGCGTGCCCTCGCTCCGCGCGAAAGCATTATTCTTGGAGCAGAAGGAGGGATGGGGGTTCGGCCCTCGCTTCTCAACATCCCTTTCCATGTCTCAACTTCCCGGACCAGCTCCGAGTGTTTTTCCGTGGCTCCACGGCGACTTTCTTTTCAAAGTCCAAGCTTTCCCCACGACGATGCCCAAGCACACCTGCAGCCTTTCAAAGCTTCGCTCCCGCGCTAGCGCCGCCGCCGCCGGGCGCGTGTGCCCTGTCCCCTCCCTGTCTCTTGAGAGTAGCGTCGTGCTTCGCCCCTTGCTCTGTATCACCCCCGAGCGTGGGCCGAGCCCAGGGTAAAGTCACACAGGCTTTTGGAACCGGAGAGGTGTGTCGGCAAAGCTCGTTGGCGCTCGCTCCTCACCCTACGTCGGAGCCAGCGCCCCGCCTACCCGGGAGGGGTGCGTGGGGACCAGAGCCGGGCGCGCGCAGTGCCCGCCCAAGGTTGGGAGTGACACCTACGAGCCCGCTGAGGCCCTGGTGGAGAAAAGAAAGAGCACTGGCCCCAGAGCATAGTGTGAGGGCTGGGGTGACACCTCGCTGCTGCTGCTCTAAGTGTACCCTGCC
>NW_011924247.1:0-1000 GCF_000151845.1 Pteropus vampyrus
TGTTGAAGGCAGTGTTCGCCTGAATTTGGCCACCGAGTCACTGATTTCCGGCAGAAGGATTTTATCACCTGTTCTGTCTTTTCTCTGTAAATTGAGGTGCTGTTTGAGGCGATGTCCCAGGCCTTTGAGGTCCCCGAATCCTGGGGGCCTGGCCAAGGCTCAGAAGAATGTGGAAGGTGATTGTCAGGCACGGGGTCTCCACGGGACTGTCCCTGTCCCGTTAGCACAGACCATCAGGGCCTGGACTGCTGCCCCGTTCCAGTGCTGCGGGCAGTGGGAAGGGGCCCCCTCAGCCCGCTGCTGGGGCTCCCTGGGGACACAGCTTGGCTGACTGCAGGTCACAAGGGGCCACACTGCTTTGGGGGCACGCGTACCCTTTCAGGGGCAGCCCCACTTCGCGGCGCGCCGGAGACCACCGGCCAGGCCTTGCTCACTCTGTCCCACATCCAACGGGCACCCAACAGAGTGTGCGCAGCCAGGAAATGCACTCTGGTTAGATAGGGTAGGGCTCATCCAAGGGCAGGCGTCCTCTGCGGCCAGTAATGTGTGTGCGTGTGCACGTGGATACACACCCACGGACGTGATGTCTGTAATACACTAAGTGAGAAAAGGCCGTAGAACCGAGTGCAGTGTGACGCCGTTTCATAACCACACACCACACATGCACACACATGCACACACACATACGTGTTCACGCACACATCCAAAAAGAGACCTGAAGGAAATTGTAAGGTTGGTGATATCTAGGTGTCAGGATGTTGGGCACATTTTAACATCACTTAAATCTGTGTCATTTTCTAAAAAGAACGTGTAGTTAGTAAAAAAATAATTAAAAAATATAGCTCACCTAGTACCGCCCATCGCTTCCAGGTGAGAGACTGGGCCACGGGGGGCAAATTTGTCCAAATGTCCCAGAGACAGTCTGGTGGGGGCCGCTGGACACTGGCCCAGTGTCCTGATGTTTCTCACTGTACAGGCCATCCTGGGACCCCTGACTGCT
>NW_011924248.1:0-1000 GCF_000151845.1 Pteropus vampyrus
TCCCCCACCTTCCCCTGCCCCCACGCATCTGTCCATCTGTCGTCCATCATTCGTTCTCCGTCCATCACCCGCCGCTGCATGCAGTCAGCCATCCCCGGCAGGAGCCTGACTCCGCTGCAGCAGCGAGCAGACGTGGCTGAGGCAGGCTGGCGCCGTGCCCACGGAACAGCCTGGTCATTCTGCCTGGACAGGACCATGGGCCACACCCTGGCGAGGGGCTTCTCTGGGGCTGTGAGGCTCAGAGGGTGGCAGGGTGAGTAAAAGGCGGGCTGAATCCCAAGGCAAAAGCAGGGTGTGAGGCGGCCCGGGGCCCAGGGGTGACAGGTGCTGAGGTCCCCATGCTGCGCTGTGCCGCAAGCCCAGCCCTGTGTCCTCGGAATCTGAGTCTTCATGGGGCGAACCCGCTGGGTGGGACGTGGCTTTGACTCAGATCTCGTAAACGTACATGTGACCGGGCCCACCTGGGGAGACCCAGATCCCAGGGCCCGGTGGTGGCCGAGCGCCTGTGCTCCGTCAGGGCCGTCTGGGGTCCCCAGGCCCCAGTCCTGCCAGTGGCCGGGCCTGTGAACAGGGCTGCTGCTCCCCACCGAGCAGGGGCACAGGTCTCAGGACACAGGCAGCCAGACCCCACTTTTCTTGGGAAAGGACTTCTGCCTGGCCTGGCTCAGCGGGGTCCAGCAGGGCGGGTCCAAAGCTGGGACCCAGGGATGTCTTGAGCCGCCTCGTCCAGAGAGAGCCCAGTCCCCACAGCGTGTCTTCCCAATACAGTGCTCCAGAAACCACGCCGGGGCCGAGGCACGGAGCTCTGAGACCCGGCCGCGTGTCCTTGTTGATGACAGAGACTTCGGGTGCCCCGCTGACGGCTCCGCCCCGAGTGTGTTCCCGCCATCGTCCTTCAGTGGTCACGAGCGAGGGGACTAGGGGCAGCACGCGGCTGCTCGCACGTGGAGGGCGGGTCCCGGGCACCCCAGGGCCGTGCCCGGGCACTTGCTTGTGTCAG
>NW_011924249.1:0-1000 GCF_000151845.1 Pteropus vampyrus
TTTTACTACTTAAAATAATAGCTAAATAAGCAATTATTCTAGATGATAATCCACTAAATCATGTAAATGTGAATCTATCTGCAGTATTCATTTAGACTATCACAATATTGTCCTCCATTCAATAGAGGGTAGTCTTTTCCCCAGTTGAACTCATGTGTGAGCAAGAGTGATGAGTGTCATTTTGGGGCAGATGTTCTGAGGACAGATGAGACCTTTCATGTATTCTTTTTCCACCACCAGAATTCCTGACCACATTCCATATTGTAGCTGTTCTAGCCATCTCTGCCTGGTGTAACTACGAGGGTGACTTAGGACAGAGTTCCTGTGTGTTAGCATTTCATGGATTTTGAGCATGAAGAAGAACTAATGCTTAATTTTGAGACAGCTAAGGTGTTCAGGTTGTCTGTTACAGCTGAATAATCTTCTCTATCTGTACTCTAGGCGTTTCCTAGACACAAATTATGTTCTAAATTATGTATTATAAAATACAGAATATAACGCAACTTTGTGCTATTCTGACAACTCATATTTTTCTGTTGAGTTTTTATTTTCAAATTTACCATGAGAAGATAGAGAAATCTAAAGAAAGTTATGGTAAGTAACTTGCAATCTTAGAACATCTGTAACATAAATATCCTAGAAATTCATTACTAAACAAAGGTAGGCACACACAGAGAATAAATGAAGATAATATAAAAATGCTACTGTATATCATTTGTCAATTACTGACATTCCTTATACAGATTTATCTATACTGTATTTTTGTTGGTCTTTAAACATGTAAACTCTTGAAAATAAAATTTAGTATTAACCTGTTTTTAAAAGCCAACATTTTGAAATCTGTATTTTATTTAATATATTGTAAGCATAATTTGAAATAGTAAGCAACTAAAATGCACCATGCTTTGAGAAAAACATCTGAAACAAATTTGGCAATGTACAAAATTACTTATTCATCTGAGCAGCTAGTGTTTCCTATACTGCATGTTCAAAACCTAAG
>NW_011924250.1:0-1000 GCF_000151845.1 Pteropus vampyrus
TCAGTTCCTCTGCTAAATGCACAGGTACTCTTTCCAGGCGACAGGTCCAAGGCTCTGTGCGAGGAAGGGACAATCTGGGACCCACACTAGCCTTGGGGAGGCACTGGGTGGAAGAGCAGCCCGGACAGCTCCACGCATGTCGAACAAGGCTCCCCACGCTGCGGCCAGACACCCCGCGCTGCCCTGAGCGAGCAAGGCAGCAGAAGGGCCGTCCTTGCCTTACTGCAGGGGCCCCCAACCCGCAGGCCACGGACACGGGTCCCTGGCCTGTCAGGAACCGGGCCACGCAGCGGAGAGTAAGTGGCAGGCGAGTGAGCGAAGCGTCATCTGTGTCTGCAGCCGCCCCCAGCGCCAGCATCGCCGCCTCAGCTCCGCCTCGGACCATCAGGCACTGGATTCTCATAGGAGCACCAGTCCCTGGTGTCACGAAGGTTGGGGACCGCTGCCTTACTGGGCTCCCAGGGCCAGAGCCAGGACAGGTGAGCACAGGGAAACATAAGTGCCCTAGATGTGGCCGGCAGAGCCGCCCGCGACAGTCTGTTGAGCGAGAGACGCTGGCCTGGGAGGCGCCGTGCCCAGACGTACCCGCACGGATCGACTCCAACACGAACTCTGAACGCAGAAGGATTTTCGTGACTTCAATAAGAAAGCCCTATTTAAAGGTCTGGAAATATAAATTCTCTTTTCAATGTTTTTAAAGCAAAACAAGCATGAGAAAAAAGTATGAAATAATACGTTTATTCAACTGTGTTTCATAAAGTTAACTTCTAGTTAAAATATTATAGAGAAAAAAGTAAGAAAGATGGAGAGAATCTGTGCTGAGGACAGACGCTGACGGAACGCATTGCCGACCGCCTGGCCGGTCACGGCGGAGGCCCCGGGCTCCCGAGCCCAGCGGGCGTGGCTAGGACAGTGCGGGGATGAAGTACTGCAGAGACACGTACAATCGTGGAGCACGTCAAGATGCAGCACCTTGTCGCTCACGATACTGGGTGGGGGG
>NW_011924251.1:0-999 GCF_000151845.1 Pteropus vampyrus
GCATTCAAGTGTTAGCTCTTGCTGTTGTTATTTGTTGTTGTCTTCATGAGGTTAGTTTTATGAGAAATGTGTAAACATACATTAGCTTCCAAGACCCAGAAGGGACTAGTCCTGCGAAGGGCTAAGGAAGAAAGAATGTGGTCTGAGGTAGGTGGCTCTTGGGAAGGGCCTGGAGCAAACAGCACTGCCTTGGGTTAAAGTGTTGAGGGTGAAATCAGGTCAGGTGGTAATGGAGAAGATAGGCCACATTTCTGATTTTTTTCCTTAGTCTGGATTTGATGCAGAGGTTATTTTAGTTTGCCCCTGTTTATTGAGAGAAATATTAAGTTTTTTTTTTTTTAATTTTATGACTATGAAAGTTAAATGACAACCTCGCCAGTTCCCCTTCTGTGTTCCTTTAGAACACAACTACTGAAGATAATTACTGAGACCATCCATATTGCCTTTTAGGATTATTGTAATAATAAGGTTTATAGTTACCATTACTGAGACTTTTCTGCCAGGATCTGTGGTGTGTGTTTTATTCAACAAAAATTTTTGAGCATCTGCCGTCTGTCAGGCATTGTTGCTTTCAACGAACAATTGTAGAGTAAATGCAGGATAAAATAGAACAAACTTGATATCCTTGTACTTCTAGGGAGTTGTTAGTGTTTAGGAATTTAATGGGTTTGTCTTTTTTTTCCTCCTGCGCTCTCTGAGGTTGTCATGGCTTTGTGCTCTTGCATTTTTCTGTTTGTGGGTCAAAGTAATCTTTCCTTTGGCCTACTTGGGCTGGTGTTGCAAGTGCAAGGGAAGAATTTTGGAAACCTGTTAGTCATGTACTGTGTTAAACAGCCGGAGTTTTAATTGCCCCTTTTAAAGTCAGGAAGGAAAGTGAGCATGGGACCAGGATTGTCGGCATCCTCCTAGCTCAGGGTGATGGGGAGGAACCAGCCAGTGTCTGGAAAAGCATGACATGTTCTCACCGTGCTCAGGCACCCGTTTGAGTTGGGGCTGAGC
>NW_011924252.1:0-999 GCF_000151845.1 Pteropus vampyrus
TTATTGATAGGTACATAGTTATTGCCATTTTATTATTTATATTTATATCCTCTCCCCTCTCCACCCCAATCTTCTTCTTCTTAAAAAGTCCCTTTAACATTTTTTTGTAATACTAGCTTTATGGAGATGATTTTTTTTTTTTTTTTTTTTTTTCATAGGTTTTTCCTGTCTGGGAAGTGCTTTATGTCACCTTGAATTTTAACTGATAACTTTGCTGGGTAGAAGTGTCTTGGTTGTAAGTCCTTACTTTTCATCACTTTGAATATTTCGTGCCAACTTCTTTTGGCCTGCAAAGTTCCTTTTGAGAAATCAGCCTTATGGATGTACCCTTGTAAGTAACTAGCTGCCTTTCTCTTTAACCTTTGGCATTTTAATTATGATGTGTCTTGTTGTGAGTCTGTTTGGGTTTATCTTCTTTGGGACTCTCAGGACTTCCTGGACTAGTATGTCTATTTTCTTTGCCAGGTTAAAGAAGTTTTTTGTCTTTTTTTTTTTTTTTTTTTTTTTTTTATAGGTTCTCTATCCCTTGCTCTCTCTCTTCTTCTGGTACTATGTTGAGAATGTTGTCATGCTTGATGTTGTCCCAGAAGTCACTTAAACTTTTCTCATTTTTTAAAATTCTTTTTTTCTTTTTTTGCTGTTCTGGTTGGGTATGTCCTGCTATGTTGTTTTCAAATCATTGATTCAATCCTCTTTTTCATCTAATCTGTTGATTCTTGCTATTGTATTCTTCATTTCAGTTATTGTATTCTCCATTTAGGATTGTTTTTTTTTTCTTAGGGTTTCTATGTCTTTTTTTTTTTTTTTTTATGCTTACTATCCCTTTGTTGAAGTTCTCACTGAGATCATCTATTCTTCCCATAAGCTTATTGAACATTCTTATAACCAGTGTTTTGAACTCTGTATCTGATAGGTTGCTTGTCTCCATTTTATTTAGTTCTCTTTCTGGAGTTTTTTTCTGTTCTTTTATTTGAGACATGTTTTTTGTTTTCACATTTT
>NW_011924253.1:0-999 GCF_000151845.1 Pteropus vampyrus
GCCTAAGAGACATGGCCGGGGCAGAGAAGGAAAAATGGGTGCAAAACTAGCAAAATAAAAAGAATGCCCGGCTCCGACCGAATTTCAGATCGACAATGAATAATACGCGAGTATAAGTGTATTCCAAACAGCACGTGTGGTAGACTCATACCTCCAAAATGCATTCATCGCTGACCTGAAATTCAAATTGAACTGGGCAGCCTGAGTTTTATCTGGCATCCCCGGCATCAGGGAGCCTGGGGAGGTAGGCAGGAAGGCTTCCAGGAGGAGGGGGCAGTGCTGGTGAGGAGAGAGGGGTACAGCTGCCCTTTCCTTCCCCTCCCCCACCCCATGTGCTCGCACACAGTGGCAAATGCCCTTGACTCCCCCTCGCAAGGGACTGGACGTGGCAGTTGATCCCCCCATACCAGGGAAGCAGGTGGGCATGACCGTTCTCCTTTCGTTCCGAAGATGGGGGGCAAAGTTACCAGGACTTTATTTTCCAAATCAGAATTGTGTTATAGCCCCTTGACCAGAAATATTTTGGCCACTTTTCAGCATGGAAGGCCGCTCGGAAGCTGAAGGCTACCATGAATATCTCCCAGTGACTTTTGACCTGGGTGAGTTTGGACAAGTCACTTCACCTCTCTGAGCTCTAGACATCCCTGACCCCTTCTCTTCCACTCCTCCCTGTCTCACACTCTGCTCCAGCCGCATCGGCTTCCGGGCTGCACCTCCGACTCACCAGGCATAGTCCAGCCTCAGGGCCTTTACACGTGCTGTTCCCTTCATCAGAAACACTCCTCCCAGATCTCTCCGTGGCTCCTTCCTCTCCTCCCTCGCTTCCATGTTCAGGGCACTCAGCAAGGCCTCCCCTGAGCACCTGTTAAAGGTCGCAGCCCCTGCATCTTCGATGCCAGCCCCTTGTTTTTCTCAGAGCACTTACCACCACCTGACCCAATATGCATTTTACTCACTTATCTTGTTTATTGTCCGTCTCTCCCACTGGGTGCTGAGCGC
>NW_011924254.1:0-998 GCF_000151845.1 Pteropus vampyrus
GGAAGGGGTCGATTCTATTGCCATCTGTAGAGTGAGTGATCCGTTAGCCTTGGGTCCTGCTGCAGTTGGCAGGGTGAAGTCTAACTTTCCTAAGAGATCGAGTTCTACCGTCAAATAAGAGATGGGCAAGCGAACGATGAAGCTTCTGAGTCGTTATATAAGTAATTTAGAGGCGGAATTGTTAAAGAGATGTCGGGTAAAATATTGAGGACGCCCTATGGTTAGTCTGTCTATAGAGGTGTCATGATCCCAGATGAACATATGTCGAGGCGTGTATCAACCGTATCTGAATAAGTTTGAAAGAAATCAATAGGAGATCCATCAGCGCTCAGCAGCTAGATTACAGGAGCGAGCTGTGTCTGGCACTGAAGGAGACCCAACTCAGGATTGTCAGGTTAGGAGAAGGGCACGGGGGGCGGGTGGGGGGGAGGCCGGGATCAGAAAAGGAACTGGGTATCAGAGGTTTCTCTTCAACCGAAACAGCAGTTATTCCGCACCTTCAGTGCAAAGCACTGTTCTGGGCTCCTTGGAAAGTATATTGATGAAAAATATATCCAACCTATCTTCCTGTGGTTGCAAGCTAGAGACAGTCTGGGTATAAACATTAATTAATTTGGCCCATCTTTGTGGGAGTTACTTTGAGCAAAGCATGTGCTAGATGCCAGGGAAATAAAGATAAGACAGATTTGGACTCTGCCCTTGGTTCTAACAGGAGTGAGAAACCATGCTCACAAGTAGTCATAAAAAATGTCAAATGTGGTGAGTGGTAGAGTTTGACATTAATGGTTTTATGTCATATTTTTAAAAGGCTCGCAGCCTGTTTAATGGGCTTTTGTTCATAGAATTTTGGCGACTTATAGAATAGCCAAGGTCTTGCTTCCCTCTGTCCATGCCGCCAACTCTCATTGAAATGCTCTTCACCCCTTGCACCTCTTTTTTTTTTATCTGACCTCATAAGGTGACCTCCCATAGTAAATGCTTGATTACCATGTATGCAC
>NW_011924255.1:0-998 GCF_000151845.1 Pteropus vampyrus
TCATTCCTGATTTCTGATAGTTCCCGCACACATATTTACAGATAAGTCCTCAACAAAAGACTCTAGGTCAACCTTATGCAGATCTCTGTAGTACTCTCTATATGTAGCTGCTGCTTCTTCAACATATATCTTGCAAATTTTAAAAAATTGGCCTCCCTAGACACCAAACTCTGTTTCCTCAATTTAGTGTGATTGTTGACTTCTTTTGGGTACCCCTCAATATTCTACAAATTGGAAACCCCATAAATAAGCTTGGGAAAAATAGGACTTACCTTCCTTATTTCCTTTTTACAGGGTCTCTAATCACTGTCCTGTACTGACTATTATACAATGTCTGAAAACCATTGTTTTATATATTTTATACAGTTTTCCATTTGTTATGGTGGGAGGATAAATCTGGTCCCTGTTGCTCCATAATGGCTGGCAACTAAACTTACTTCAGCGTATTTAAAATTTTGTGGGGGAATTTCATTCCTTGAGAAGACACAAGCTTTTCAGTTTACCACTGAACGACCCACCACTAAATATGGTCTTAGAATGAACAGTTTTACAAACATTTATGTCACTCGCTTGGTCCCCAAAGATGGCTGGGTTTCCAACTGATTTATATTGTCACTTTTCCAGTCTGCTTCTCTTCTTAGAGTTGTTCACCTTACAACACGAGTTATAACAGCAACCGTTCAGAGAAAAAGGACAGCAGTAATATACATGGCAATCCAAATCCAAAGAGAAAAAGATACTCTTCCCAAGGAAAACAAACTACAGACACTTGATACTCAGATACAGTCAACTTGTAAAACTCTTAGCTTCTCTAAGACATTTACATTCAAGACACTTGAAGTTTTCCCAGGAATAATAGGTAGATATTTTATTTATATTTGCTTTGCAGCCCATTTTTGTGGCTTTCTTAGAACAAGAGACAATCTGATTTAAAGGTAAATTTAACTTCTTAAAAGGCAGCATACTTATAACTCTTAAAAGCATTTTTTCCCAGTCTG
>NW_011924256.1:0-998 GCF_000151845.1 Pteropus vampyrus
TTTCCCCGAGTAATATGAGTGACAGCTGATGCTTTGGCTATTATAGGGTTATCCTTGCTCTAATCAGCCCCTTCTGTAGATAAGATTTAGTAATATACTAAATCATAGAACTGTCTCCACTTTCTGGAACACCTTCATTTCCTTGATCCTCCTCCAAATCACCCAACCAAAAAAAGTCTTTTCTAGCACATTCCTAGTGAAACATCCTGCAGTTCCTACGGTGTGCCTTCTCCCTTGCTACAATTAATAAACTCAACTTGTTCAACTACGGACGTGTTCTTGATGGTCTCTGGCTGAAGAGCATTGACAGTCCCTTTTCTGTTCCAGGATTCAATTCAGGATCTCAAATTGCATTTGGTCAACATGTCTCCTTGGTCTCCTTCCATCTGGAATATTTTTTCAGTCTTTCTTGGTCTTTCATGATCTTGACACTTTTTTAACAAGTACTGGCCAGTTATATTGTAGAATATCCCTTTCTTTGTATTTGTCTGATACTTTCTTATGATTAAATTCCTTTTATGCATTTTTGGCAGGAATAACACAGAAGCGATGTTGCGTCCTTCAGTGCCTGATAATAAAGAGGTGTGTGATGTTAATATGTCCCTCTACTGATAATATTAAGCTTGATCACTTGGCTAACACAGTGTCTGCCAGATTTTTCCACTATAAAGTTGCTATTTCTGTAATTAGTAAGTAGCCTGTGGAGAGATACTTTAAGAACATGTAAATATCTTGTTTCTCATACTTTCAAAGTCTACTAATTTTCACATCCATTTGTGAGACTTGCCTACAATAATTATTACTGGTGTTTGCCAGATGCTGATCCTGTGCTTTCATTACTCCTCCTACATTCACTAATGGCAGTTCTACCATAAGAAAGCACAATCCCTTCTCTCTCCTTTTTAAACCTTTAAAAATTATATCTGTATGGAATTATTGATAATTATTTTTGTCCTAAGAGTTATAATCTAAATATTAATATTATTTTGTTGCTCAAA
>NW_011924257.1:0-997 GCF_000151845.1 Pteropus vampyrus
TCAGGGGAGGGGCCAAGGCTGAGGCTATCCCAAGCACCCACAAAAGCAGAGTGTGTTGCAGGCGGGGCACTCATGGTAGCCAACAAAGGGGCCCTGGGTGGCACTTCCCATCTCTGTCCTCACCAAGAGACCAAAAATAAAAAAACAACAACAGTGAAGACATAAATGACATAAACGAACTGAATAGTATCATCCACTACCCAACTGGTATTCAGAGGACACTGCAGTAAGCAGCTTCAGAACGCACATTCTTGCCAAGCACATAAACTCCACTCACACAAGATGACCGTACGGCGGTCCACAAAGCCAGTCTTAATATATTTAAAATGACTGAAATCACACACAGTGTGTATTAAACCAGTTAATGATATGCAGCCCACGTTTCTTAGGAGGGAAATGTGCTGATGTTTGCAGTTTACTTTAAAATGCATGAACAAAACATCGTGGACTAATAGATAAAAAGATGGAGATATATAAACAAATAGGTAATAAAGCAAGTATAGAAAAATAGTAATGATAGATCTAGGTGGCAGAGTAGATCAGTACTCACCGTAAAACTATTTTACCTTTACTGTATGTTTGAGATTTCTAATAAAACGTTAAAAAAAAAAATCAACCATTGTCTTAAAAGGACGTCTCAGAGCAGCAAAGACGCTGGGGTACATTGTGAATCTCCGGGTGAGGAAATGACTGAGCAGAACCTCCCCAAATCATCCGTCTTCGGAACCCCGCCCCCTTTAACGAAGGTCTCGAGGCCTCGGCCACGCTCAGGACAGACGAGGGGCACAGAACGATGATCGAAAGCCTCGAGCATTAATCCCAATTAATCAGTCATTTCAGCTGCAACGCGACTGAAGGAAAACGCAGGCTTGGGACCCTCGGGACCGAGGGGGCAGGGGGACACGCGCCGCCACCACTGCGTCCACGCAGCACGACCAGGCAGGGACGTCCCCGCCACCTAACTGCCACGCTGCAATAACGCGTTCGCCGGGTCACC
>NW_011924258.1:0-996 GCF_000151845.1 Pteropus vampyrus
GTGTTAGGAAGGGTGGAAGTGCATGGTCAGGAGGCCCGGTGTAAAGAGTCTGTAAGGTTCTTCCACCAGACTCGGCCGGAAGCTGGGCTGCAGACGTGTGTGGTAAGACACCAGAAGGCCTTGCAGAGAGAAGCTGTTTCGGGGCTAAACAGAATGGGGACTCTAGACGTCACATAGTATTGGGAGACATGGAATTATTCTTCTATCCAGTATAGAGAGATACTGTTAACATCCTAGGCACGCAACTGGACGCCAGGGAGGCCACTCCTTAGGAATAAGGCCCACGATTTAAAGCAGGGATCAGCAAACTATGGTCCATGGACTGAACAGGTGAAATGATACAAGATGGGAACTTGTATCTACAGGAAAGAGAGAAATGCACCTACAGTATTAAATATATGGGTATATAATAAAACATTAGCTGTTTTTTTCTTTAATTTCATTAAAAGGAAGATAACACAACTAATGTCCAATCTAGGGTTTATAATATACGTACAAGTAAAATATGTGACAAAGGATGGGGGTGTGTAATAAATGGAATTATTCTGCTTTTTTCTTCTTGCCTGCCTGTTTAAACTGGGACAGCAGTCTTCTCCTGCTTTTGGACTGGGATTTACACCACTGTCTCCCTTAGTTCTTAGGCCTTCAGACTCAGATTGAAATTACATCACCATCTTATAGTTTCCATCTATAGATGGCACATCCGGGACATCTCAGCCTCCACATCTGCTCATAATAAATCAATCTCTCTTTCCTTCTCTCTCTTTCTCTCTCTCTCTCTCTCTCTCAATACTATATATATTTGGTTTCTTTGGAGAACCTTGACTAATACAGTTCTTATATTCATGACATTTGTGATGTAAGGTAAATGACGTGGTCCCTAAATGTAAGTGAACTGTAAAAATCCAATAGAGGAAACAAAATAGTCAATTAAAAATATTCAAGTGTAAATATTCAATTACACCCCTTCCCCCCAAAAAAGAACAACAAAAAGGA
>NW_011924259.1:0-996 GCF_000151845.1 Pteropus vampyrus
TCATGCTGCCTGTTCCTGTTATTTTGTGAACAGGACGTGATACCTTCCTTTTGCCTTTTTTGTTTTATGTTTCGCTCTGTCAATCATTTTGCGCGCAGCGTGCAGGACTGTATTGTCTTCCTTGACTTCGTTTTCATGTTAATTTTTGCTTTTTTGAAATTTCTGTTTTCCCCAGGGGGCAGTACCATTTTCTTTTGCTGTTTTGTGTTAATGTTACGTTTTGCTTTTTCTGCCGTTCCCGCGGATGGAGGGAAACGGTCTTATTTTCCGCTCTCGGTCTTTTCGAGAGTTTTCCCCTCCGCACCGTTCCTCCGTGTGGGGGGCAGACCCTTCCCCCGCTCCGCCCCGACGCACCTTTCCTGTCCCAGTGCTGTTTGTGGGTGGACAGTGCCTGCAGTGGCCGACCCCCTCGGTACGTCCAAGGGCCCAGCTGGGGTGTCCTGGAGCCCGGCCTGTGGCTGCAAAGGCCAGAGATGTCCTTCCAGTGACGGCCCAAGGAGAGGCTGAGGCAGGGGCCAGCAGGAGCGGCCGAGTCCAGTGTCGGGGCTGAGTGGCAGCGACTGCAGGGCCGGGTGGGCCTGGCTGCGTCCCAGGACGGCCCCCGAGGGACTGGCCAGTGTGCCCTGGAGAGCCGGTCCCAAGTGCAAGGCCGGAGTGCCGCCCGAGGCCCGTCTGGCGGACACTTGTCCTTGTCCACAGGCGCTGAACGTGACGGAGCAGCTGGACGCCGGGGTGCGCTACCTGGACCTGCGTGTGGCACACATGCTGGAGGGCTCCGCCAGGAACCTGCACTTCGTGCACATGATGTACACGACCGCGCTGGTGGAGTAGGCGGTGGGGGGGTTGGGGGGCCGCCGGAAACCCACGGGCACTCGTCATCGTATGACCAGGATGACCTGCTTGTCCCCGCGCCCACGGGCTCGGCTGCTTCGGAGCCCTGGTCCCGGGCCGCCCCGTTGTCGTGAAATCGGTCCCCGGTTCAGTCCTGGGGGGTCT
>NW_011924260.1:0-996 GCF_000151845.1 Pteropus vampyrus
AAAGGGAAATAAGTCAGACAAAAAAAAAATTGGAGGACCCATATGAATTCACTCATATGTGGGGTATAAAACTGAAAGCAACCAAATGAATAAGACAAACAAACAAATAAAAATGTATAGACACGGACAACAGTATAGTGGTTACCAAAGGGAAAGCGGGGTGGGGAGAAGGTAGAAAAGGATAAAGGGAGTCAAATATGTGGTGACGGGAGATTTGACTTTGAGTGGAAAACACACAATGCAATATACAGATGATGTATTATAGAATTGAAACTATAATTTCATTAATGTCACCCCAATAAATTTAATAAAAAAAGAGAAAAAAAAGAATGAATGAATGAATAAATTACCTTTAACTAGAGTTTTGTGCAGTCTGTTTTTAAAAGGATTATCTAAACTTTTTTGAACACCTCTAGCAACATAGAAACGTTTCGTTGCAAGGGAAGCCCAATGAATTTTAAATAGTCTGGCCATTAAAAAGCTTTTTCTTTTATTGAGCTGAAAAAATTAATGTATGGTATTACTACTCAAAAATGGAATATGGTATTGTGTAGAGTAGAATGACCGACAGTGCTAAAGTAATAAAAGACTGAGGAAAGTAAAGTCACACGTTTGAAAGTACTCTGGAGGTTTCTTTTTCTTTTTGATTTCTTTCTTTTTTTTTCTCTCTCCTTTTAAAAAAAATATTGGAACTGCTATAAGAGCTCCGCTTCATTCTAAGAAGATATTTTACAGGAACATGCTATTGATTTAAAAACTTTGAAGGTATATGGGATAAACTTTAATTGATGACCACATTCATTCAACTAAAATATCTAAACATTATATTTAGTTTTAATAGTTGATTTTTTACAGTAATCCTAATTGGTTTAAATCGAGAGTTTTCAATATTACTTCATATAACTAAAAAGTGACTTAAAGAGTCACTGAATAGGAAATACAAGCAGCTGCTTATGTGATAAGATTTCAGTACTCGTGATATATCTGCTGCTCCAC
>NW_011924261.1:0-996 GCF_000151845.1 Pteropus vampyrus
TCCAGCAATCCCTCTACTGGGTATTTATCCCCAAAGACTGAAAACCCATATCCAAAAAGATATTTGCACACCGATGTTCATAGCAGCATTATTCACAGTGGTAGGACATGGAAGCAATCAAAGTGTCCTATGGTAGATGATTGGCTAAAGAAGCTGTGGCACATATATACAATGGAATATTACTCAGCCATAAGAAGAAATGAAATACTGCCATTTACAATAGCATGGATGGACCTTGAGATAATTATGCTAAGCAAAATAAACCAGATAGAAAAAGTTGAAAATCACATGATATCACTTATATGTGGGATAGAAACCTAAAAGCAACAAATGAACAGGCCAAACAAACAGAAAGTCATGGACATGGACAATAGACTAGTGGTTACCAGAGGATGGGGAGAGCGGGGAGGGGAGAGAGTAGGTGAGGGTAAATGGGACCAAATATGTGGTGACTGAAAGAAATCTAACTATGGGAGGTGAACACACCGTATAAATACATATATGCCTTACTGTTAAAGTGTACAATTGAAACTTACTGGATTTCGTTAACCAATGTCACCATAATAAATAAATAAATAAATAGATAGATAAATAAATAAATAAATAAATAAATAATAAAAAATATATAATAAAATGACAATAACTACATATCTAGCACCAATTACTTTAAATGTAAATGGATTAAATGCTTTAATCAAAAGATAGTATGGCTGAATGGATAAGAAAACAATCACCTTATATATGCTGCCTACAAGAGACTCATTTCAGATTTAAGGTCACAGTCTGAAAGTAAAAGGATGAAAAAAGATGTTTCATAAAATCGGAAACCAAAAAAAATGCTGGGGTAGCAATACTTATACAAGACAAAATAGACTTTAAAACAAAGGCTATCACAAGAGACAAAGAAGGACTCAGTTATTCCACTTCTGTGTATTTATTCAAAGAATCTCAAAACACTATTTTAATGCGACATGTGAATCCATATGTTCATTGCAG
>NW_011924262.1:0-996 GCF_000151845.1 Pteropus vampyrus
AAAGGGATCAGTTCACTTAAACAAATGACAAAAAAAAATAAATAAATAAATAAGAGTAAGATGACTAGCAGGCAGATAAACGCAGAGGAGGACAAACCTTACTAAGAACAGAGCACTGCAACCCTTAATAGGAACAAGGCAATTTGCTACAGAAAGTAGTAATTTGCTATAGCAAGATAGTAATGAACATTCAGCATACATAGTGACTGAAAAGGGGAGGATTCAAAGATCCAAACTCACAAAGGGAAATGGAAATAAGGCAAATGCAGAAGAAAATGAAATACTATATAATTACAATTATCCTTTTCATATTCATAATGGTAACCATATTCGTAATGGTAACCACATGCCAAAGGTTCAGAACTAAAGTATATAACATAAAACAAAAAGGACCAGAAGGAAAACCCAGAAAAGCCAACCAAAATAAAGAAAACAGAAACACAAGGACAAGGAAGCAATGGAAATACCGAGCTACCGGAAAACAAAAGATAAAATGGCTATAGGAAAAACTCATAATCACCTAAAATGCAAATGGATTGACTCACCAAAAAAAAGGCACACAGTTGCAGATTGGATTAAAAAACAAAACCTAACCATGTGCTGCCTCCAGAAGACACATCTCAGTTCCAAATCAACATATAGATTCACTGTTTAAGGGTAGAATATGATATTTCAAGCAAATGGCATTCAGAGAAACGCAGGAGTAGTGGTACTAATATCGGACAAAATAGAATTTAAAAAAAAAAAAAGGTAAAGAAAGATACTGAGAGACACTTCATAATGGTAAAGGGAATCATGCACCAAGAAGACATAACACTTATTAATATCTATGCTCCCAAACAGGGAGCCCCAAATATGTAAAGCAATTACTAACCAGAACTAAAGGGAGAAAAAGACCAAAACACTATTGGAGTAGAGGACCTAATACTCCACTGTTGGATTGGACAGATCATCCGAAACAGAAAATCAATAGGAAATAAACATCCTTAAATGACA
>NW_011924263.1:0-996 GCF_000151845.1 Pteropus vampyrus
TTGGAATAGTAGGAGGGACGTCTCACTCACGCATGAGCTTGTCGGTGCTTCGGGGGCCTGGGATTCACTCACCTCACCCAGTGGATGGGAGCTGTGGGCAGCGGGCAACATGGTTCTTCCGGCTGTAGAGAAGGGGGCATAGACTGTGCTGGGGGGAGTGGGCTTCTATTCACCCCACATCCAGTCTGCCAGCAGACTCACCACTCACCCACAGGAGTCTCCAGAGGCTGGCCCTTCGCACCCTTCACAGCCAGCACCCAGGCCCCCGTGTGCCCTGCCAACCGCTGCTCTGTCCCCGGCGCCTAGTGCAGGGCCTGGCGTATTGTAGGCACCGCATAGTTAATGAATAAAAAATGAACTATCAGGAGGTAAATGAGGAAGGAACGGAGGCGCAGAAAACTGTGTGAGGTTTGGCGGTCTCGTGTGTGCTGTACCTTCCCTGACCCCTACGACCCCTTCGGGAATAGGTCCTTGTGGCCTTGGGTTGTTTAGTGTGTGCTCTGTTGAGGTTCTGAGCTCACTTCGGGGGGCTGAGAGGTGAGAAGAGGGGCTTTGCTGGGGGCTGCAGCTACGGCATCAGCTGGAGGACGGGCCCCAGTCAGATCTCCCCTCCCCCGCCCCGTGGGGACTGCATGGCCACCAGCAGGACAGTGTGTCAGGCCACTGTGAGGGATGAAGTGGGGCAGGGACAGGAGAGGGGTCCCTTTCAGCCAAGGGCAGGGAATGTCTGCCTGGGGATTTGCTGGAACAAACTACAGCAAGAATTCAGTTGGGGGTCGGGGAGGAAATAACTATCTCTCCGGAGCCTGTCCAGGAGCTCTGAGGAGCACCAGGGACATCTCTATAGGCAATTCCAGGGCTGGACATTCAGCTCATGCACCTGATGGGCCAGCGTGGGGGACCGGGGCCAATGGGGACTAAAAAGGGCAGAGTGAGCCTGATGACAGTGGGAGGGAGAATAAGTCACCGCATGTTAGCCCTTCTGATTTTGGGTGA
>NW_011924264.1:0-995 GCF_000151845.1 Pteropus vampyrus
GAAAAAGATAAAACTATAGCAACTTTAAAAAGTCAATGGTGTCTACAGCTCAGAGGGAGTGATGTACTATTGAATGATTGTGAAGCACAGGGATTTTTTTTTTTAATGGTGAATGCATGATATGATGGATTTACCAAAATCCATGTAACTTTACAAAACAGATGTGTCTTTTAATTTCATGAAGTCTATGTACATTTCTAGACACACATGTGTTCATGATTATAATATATCTTATAAAACTGGGGTCTAGATCAAGTTCTCTGACAACAAGCATTGAAGTTTGTAGTTATAAAGATTGGGAGCTAAACTCTGTTTTCACATTTAGTAATTTTATTAATTACTTAAACTAAGATACATACATTATTACGAAAGCTAAATAAAATTTAGATTTATTATTTAATGTTAATATATGGTAACAGATAATTTATTAAGACTGTTCTTTGCTTTTCTAATACAGGCACTGCTTTCAGTAACTGTCACTGTTCAAATATTTACTTCGGTCTACAACATCTTTATGATAGAGCTGTTTACCAAAATTCCACATGCTTCAATGTGACCATGGACTTCTGATTATCAAACAATAGGCATTTGCCTTGATGTCACTAAGTAAGCACCCATTACTAAGCTTGGATGTACTCCTTAAAGCTCAATTTTTGAACTGTATATGATCTAACTCCTACTTTCTGTTTCTAAAATTACTAAATTTAAATGATGGAACTGAATAATTTCATTTCAGTTAATCAGAGATGCTATATTAAGATTTTCTTATAAGGTAAAAATAACAGTGTGAAATGGATCTAGATCTGCTAACTAAAATACTCTAGAATAGATTGCATAAAATCGACTCAAAATTTTGGGACCATTTTTAATGTCAATATTTGCATGTAAGTAATCAGTATCTTAAATAAGCTTCACATATGTGTTGTAATTAAAATTTAGTTTTTTATTCTCACTATACACGTATTTTGCTCTGACTGTGGCTGACAACTAAGGTA
>NW_011924265.1:0-995 GCF_000151845.1 Pteropus vampyrus
GCGCGCGGGGCGGGACGCGGCGAGTGTGCGCGGGAGACACCGGGCGCGCAGTGCGTGTGTGCGCGTGTGCGCGGCGCGCGTGCCCCGCAGTTCTCAAGGACACCTCGGGGAGGCGGCGGCGGAGCCGGTGTCCGGGTGACGTCACCGCGCGCCCCCAGTGATAATCGCCCGGTGCCCGAGCCGAGCGCGGATACGCGCGGAGGCAGCGGCGGCGGCGGGCGCGGGGACAGTCGTGCCCGGGCCGGCCCGGAGGAGCAGGAGCTGGGCGCCCGCAGCACTGGGTCCGCGCACGCTCGGCTCTCAGCGGGCCCGCGGCGCTCAGGGACTTGTGCGGCTCCTTTTGCGGCGTCTCCGCAGCCTCCTCCGCCCGGGCAGCGGCGTGCGGGCCCACGCGCACCGACGAGGCGGCGGGAACGGTGGGCGCCGTGAGCGGAGGCGGCGACCAAGGAGCGGCAGGCGGCGGCGGCAGCTCCCGCCCGGGACGGGTAACTGCGCTCGGGGCCGGGCCGGGGCGAGCTGGCGAGCGGTTTCCCCGGGTCTCCCCTTTTTTTTCGAGAGCCTTCTCGCCGGGTCCCGGTGCGCAGGGGCGGAGAGCTCGCTGGGTTGTAAAAAGAGACTGGTTTTCATCTCTGAGCATCGAGATTCTTTCTTTGAACCGCTCTCGTTGCGCGCTCGTGGGTCAGGCCGGGGAGGGCACGGAGCGGGGGACGCCCGCGCTGCCCTGTCGGAGCCGGCTCTGCACCCCTCCGCGGCCGGCGCTAGGAGGCCGGGCGCGCACACGCTCGCTCGCCCGCTCGGCTCCCGCGCCTCCTCGCCGCGATCCGCAGGGCGCCAGGCTCCCAGGACGCCTCGAGGGGCTTGCCTGGGCCCCCCTCCCTGCGGCAGAACGGGGAGAAGAGTGGGCTCCTCAGAGTTGGGGGCGGATCCGGGTCGGAGTCCGAGTAAAGCACCGTCGGCGTGGCGCAGCGCCCTGTCTCCTCCCCCCCGCCCCGGGA
>NW_011924266.1:0-995 GCF_000151845.1 Pteropus vampyrus
ATCACTCTTTCTCTGTCTGACTCTTCTCATCACACTACTCTCTAGGTCCATCCATGTTGTTGCAAATGGCAAAATTTCATTCTTTTTTATGGCAGAGTAATATTTCGTTGTATATATGTACCACCTCTTTTTTTTTTTTTTTTTTTTTTATCAATTTCTCCATTGATAGACCCAGGTTGCTTCCATATCTTGGCTATTGTAAATAATGGTGCAATGAACATATGAATTTACCTGTCCCTTCAAAGTAGTGTTTTGAGTTTCCTCAGGTAAATATCCAGAAGTGGAATTATTGGTCCTTCTTGTTTAAGTCTATTGTGTCTGGTGTAAATATTGCTACCTAAGCTTTATTTTTTTCTGTTTATATTTTCATAAAATATTTTTTTCCATCCTTTTATTTTTAGTCTGTGTGTGTCTTTTAATCTGAAGTGAGTCTCTTGCAGGCAATGTATATAAGGGTCTTATTTTCTTATCCGTTCAGCTACCCTATCTTTTGATTGGAGCATTTAATCCATTTACATACAAAGTAATTGTTGATAGATATGTAGTTATTACCATTTTATTATTCATATATTTGATTTCTTCTTCTTCTCCTTCTCCTCCTCCTCCTCCTTCTCTTCCTCCTCCTTCTCTTCTTCTTCTTGAAGAAGTCCCTCTAATATTTCCCGTAGTACCGGCTTTGTGTTAATGAATTCCTTTAGCTTTTTCTTGGATGGGAAGATCTTTATCTGCCCTTCAATTCTAAATGATAGCTTTACTGGGTAGCGTAATCTTGGTCGTAGGTCCTTGTTTTTCATCACTTTGGATATTTTGTGCCAATCCCATCTGGCTTGCAGAGTTTCTGTTGAGAAATCAGCTGACAGTCTTATGGGAGCTCCTCTTATAGGTAAGTAATTGCTTTTCTCTTGCTGCTTCTAAGATTTTCTCTTTGTCTTTAAGCTTTTATATTTTAAAGATGATGTGTTTTGATGTGGGCACTTTAGTTCATCTTCTTTGGG
>NW_011924267.1:0-995 GCF_000151845.1 Pteropus vampyrus
GAGACCTCGGGGTGTATGCGTTCCCCTTTTGGGATGAGTTCTGTTCTTCAGTATAAAGGCGAGAGGAGTGGGTAGGGAGTCGGTATCTATCGGTGGGGTTTGTGGCAGAGGCGTCTCGGAGTCATGATGTGGAAGGAAAAGTGTCACTCATGAGGTCTTGTGGTCTGTAAGCGGGAGAGGTTTGCGGTGCGTGGGGGGGTAGCTGCCACGTCCTGTTAGATATTGTGTTAAATGTAGTTCCCCGTGTTAACTGTGGCTCTTTCTCCCAGAGACTGAGCTATAGAGCATGATCTTAGCACAAGCATCTCGGGTGTGTGTGTGTATGTGTATGTGTGTGTGTGTGAGTGTGGGTGTGTGTGTGAGCGTGTGTGCGTGTGTTGCAAGAGTGGAGGTATTCTCTGAGTTGGGTTTAGCTTTTCAAATGGAAGGATCACAATCATGATAGCTACTATTTATCAAGCAACTATTATGAACCAAGCACTTGCATTATCTCGATCACGTCTCATAATAGCCCCATGAAGTGAACGCTGGGATTCCTCCAGCTTACAAAAGAGAAAACTGAGCCCCCTTAGCTACCGTGGTGCTTCCTCTGGCTCAGGAGTATCTCCTCTTAGCTTCTTCTCTTGGGAGAGTGAGATGTTCTTTATGGCTGTGTGATCTTGGGCAAGTTCTAAATATCTCTGAACCTCAGTTTCTTTACGTACAAAATGGGCATAAGAAGCCCTTCCTCACAAGTTTGTGGGGAAGACAGAAACTCGTTGAGTGATATAAATGTTTGAGACATAGAAGACATTCAATGAAGGCAGTCATTTTATTTAATGCATAATCATCAGCGTATTTACTTGAAATAAGTTCAAATCCTTCTGTCCAGAGGAAATAATTCTAACTCTATCTTTTCCTGGAAATCTAAATTTCGTTTTCGCAATTACTCACTTTGCTCAATTCAGTTCAAACCACAGCATCAGCCCATCAAAGCTCAAAATCGACCAATGTCT
>NW_011924268.1:0-995 GCF_000151845.1 Pteropus vampyrus
TATGCATATAGATGAACATATATATGCATATATATGTATATGGTAGATCTGCCAAAAAGCTCTCTAGTGACGTCCATTTTGAGCCGGAACTGCAGACTTTCGAGATACGGCTCACTTGCGGCAAATTCACGGCCCTCCCGGCGCCTCGGGGCTCTGAGGGCGATGATCGGTCGTCTGCGGGTACTGGGGTACAGAAGTTGCAGAAGCACTCACTGACACTTTGAGCCCCTAGAGGGACAAACGGCGTCTCATTCCTCTCTGTATCCTCGTGCAGAGCTCCAGGCCACCCACAGACAGCGGACCCAGGGAGGCTTTGGCCCCTCCGTCCCTGGAGGCCGTCACCCGCTGGAAAGAGGTCAGTTGGGGGACACTGCAGACAGCTGTGGGGCTGATTTCGGCCTCCGTGCCTTATGAGCTTTGCGATCACCTCTTCGAGCCTTTCATTTCTTCATTTTGAGTGCGTCCACGCGGACCATTACGACCATCCCTGGCAGAAAGGTGAGGGAGAGGGAGGTGTCTGCTTCCGTCCTGAAGTCTGATTTCCAAAGCGGAAAGCAGGAAGGAGCAGAGGCCTTAGGAAGGAGCCCCGGGGCCTCTGGGATGAAAAGAGATCGTGCTGAATTGTGGCTCTGGAACGCCCGGTGTCCACACCCCGGGGAGGTGGAGGTGCTGGAGGCGGCCTGTCTTCTCTGGTAGACCAGGGTCCACACAGGTTTCCTTCGAAAATCCACCATATACATATATATGCATATAGATGAACATATATATGCATATATATGTATATGATAGATCGGGCAAAAAGCTCTCTAGTGACGTCCATTTGAGCCGGAACTGCAGACTTCCGAGATACGGCTCACTTGCGGCAAATTCACGGCCCTCCCGGCGCCTCGGGGCTCTGAGGGCGATGCTCGGTCGTCTGCGGGGACGGGGGTACAGAAGTTGCGGAAGCGAGCTCACTGACACTTGAGCCCCTAGAGGTACAAACGACGTCTCAT
>NW_011924269.1:0-994 GCF_000151845.1 Pteropus vampyrus
GTCACCCCGCTAATCCTCTCCTCACCCCGCCAGCCAGGGGGTTTTTCTCTAGTCTTCAGAGGGAGAAACGGCCCGGAAGAAATTAAGCGACCGCTGATGGAAACACAGCAGGCGTTTGCCCAACATCTACCTAATTCCAAAGAACGTGTACTTTCTGCTTTGAGCTCTGTAAAATAAACGAACAAACAAACAAAAAGAAACAAAAAAAAAAACCAGCACGATTTGGAGGTCAGCGGAGCACGTGCATGCTCTGTCAGTGGGGGTGACATCCATAAAAGGGAAAAGCTAAGACTAGTGACAGACTGTGGACAAGAATTTATTTTGCGACTCTGTCCAATCCAGGCCAGGCCAGCTTTCAGCTGGTTCTGTTTGAAAGGCAAACAGCACGTTTACTTCAGAAAGAGAAGTCGGTCTGAAATCTTTTCATGGACCGCTAAAGAGCTAAACTATGAAAAATAGTCTTGAGTTCCGTGACATATTTTTGCTCACTTATTCATCGTTACAAATGAAATAACTTATTTATTTGAGACAATTTTTAGCACTTAGTCCATTGCTAGCCACATCGTTATTGATTAAAGCGATAACTTTCCAAAATTTTTATTGCTCTAGGAATGTGGTCATTCACAGTTTGTTAGCACAAATTAAGCAGAAACTCAATAAAATACCATTATTACACTAAGAAGTCTTTCACTTATTATCAGAAAATATTTACTAAGTACATATTTGTATTTCTTCTTGGGCTGATTTTCAAGCAGATAACCACAGTTTCTAGATTCATCTTCATTGATCTGTGTTTACAAATAGACATTGGTCTGGCCACGTCCATTTGTTACATAGTTTTGATCAATCCATAGCTAAGGCAGTAATTTTGAACAAGATTACCGCTAAGTACTCAGTCGTCAGGTTAGGGTCGAATAGTTAATCTGATAGTTTTTTCTATAATGACAAAAAATGTCTATTCGGCCGATTCAATTTGGCCATTTATAAGGTGTGA
>NW_011924270.1:0-994 GCF_000151845.1 Pteropus vampyrus
GATAGAATGGTGGATGAGAAATCTCAAAATTATTTTCCATAGTGGCTGCACCAAATTTAAGATCCCACCAATAGAGCCCAAAGGTTCTCTTTTCTCCACGTATTTAAAAAATTCATTTATTAAAATAGAGAACAATGTATTATTAATGTTATTAATAACAACAACTACCTTTGAGAATTTTTCTTCATATCTGGGAATTTTGTTAGCCCTAAATCTAACCACTTGGGTGCTAATTAGAGACAACCATAATTTTTACAATTTGAAGGAGGTGGGGTTGGGGGAGACTTTATTATGATGGTGTATCACTTAGTTACACAATGAGAATTTTCCATTAAATATTTTCAGACTGTAGTTGACCGTAAGTAACTAAAACTTAAGAAATCAAAAGCACAGATAAGGAGGACTGCTGTATAGGTGTCCATTAAATCACAGCTGCTATCATGTTATTGTTATTTAGAAATTAATTTAGCAGAATAAATAAGTTTTCTTCATATCTAGGTGGTAAGTTTATATCCCATGTACATTTGTATCTTGGGGCACTATTTACAATACAGAAATATATAACAACAGATATTGTATGCTGCCAGATGAGTCGGGTTTTATTCTTAAGATATAAGAGGAAGAAGTTTTTCTGGAGAGTTGCATTGTATATATAATTTATTGATATACATTCTACTACTCTCAGATGCACCAACTAGTCATGATATTGGGTTTATTTCCATAAATTAACTTGATAAATAATTGAATATAAAACTACCTCTTCTATTCTGTCTTTGAACTCCTGGAACATTGAGAATTCATGCCTGTCTCGACCTGCAAGCAAGTTTCTACTCCTATTCTAGCAGCCCTGTGTGGTATCTAAGGAGATTTCTCATTCAAGCTGCATCGCATAGTGGTTTTCTTTCTTTTTTAAAAATAGTAAATATCAAAATCTATTCACATATTTATTTATATTTTTAATTTTTATTTTTCAATTAGAGTTGACATTTAATAT
>NW_011924271.1:0-993 GCF_000151845.1 Pteropus vampyrus
GGCAGGAGAGCCGATGAGGGCCCAGAACGGCTCAGCATTCTGGAGGAACAGGCAGCGCTTACAGAACAGAGGGAGTCCGCGGGACAGCTCGGAGGGGCTCTCCCTGGCCCACTCTGGGACGCTGGGAGCATCTGCCTCCCCACACAGATGACAGTGACGAATTATAACCCGCCCGGCAGCACTGGCCGTAAGTAAGTGCACGCAGTGCGGAGTGGAGGGGAGGGCTGCGGGGAGCGGAGGGCGCCTGAGCCCCCACTTCCACCACCCAAGGACACAGGGGCACAGGGCAGACGTGGCCTCCGCCGTCCACTAGACATAACGCTGACCCACTGGCCTGGCCCTTAGGAAACAAATGGGCTGAATTTGGGGAAAATGGGCAAACTCACGGGATTTCCAAGCTAGTGCTATTATTTGGGAAACAGACACATGTCTCTCCCCCAGATCCCTCCACGGTGATGTTACAGACCTCCTCAATGGCTTCTGATGTTCTGATGTTACAGAACCCTCCTCAATGGCTTCTCACTCATGTTTACCTATCCATTTTCTCTCCTTTTGTTAAAACTTCACAGGAGGAACAGGATGGACATAGTGAAAAATACCAAAAAAAAAAAAAAGAAAGAAAGAAAGAAAGAAAACGCAATCTGATCAATGCTCAGAAATAGTTTAGAGTCCTTTCAAGTGCACAGAATTAGATTACAACTAGTGCCTTTATTTAAAAATAAAAACATTTCTGTAGAAAAATAAAACATCATAACTTCAAAAAAAAAAAAGGTTTTCAAAGTTGAAGTTCACTGATCACGTGGACCCGCGTGAGAACACGGCTCCAGACCAAGCCCCTCTGGCTGGACGGCCGCCGTAGATCCCATCTCCTCCGACACAGGCTCACCACTGATGTAGTAACGAAGTCCTACCATGTCCAAAAGCCGCATGCGTATATGCCAAAATCTATCTGAAACGCCTCGTATTTTATTGTTTGAACGAAGCCTATAATAT
>NW_011924272.1:0-993 GCF_000151845.1 Pteropus vampyrus
CCAAAGCGGAAAGCAGGAAGGAGCAGAGGCCTAAGGAAGGAGCCCCCGAGGCCTCTGGGATGAAAAGAGATCGTGCTGAATTGTGGCTCTGGAACGCCCGGTGTCCACACCCCGGGGAGGTGGAGGTGCTGGAGGCGGCCTGTCTTCTCTGGTAGACCAGGGTCCACACAGGTTTCCTTCGAAAATCCACCATATACATATATATGCATATAGATGAACATATATATGCATATATATGTATATGGTAGATCTGGCAAAAAGCTCACTACTGACGTCCATTTTGAGCCGGAACTGCAGACTTTCGAGATACGGCTCACTTGCGGCAAATTCACGGCCCTCCCGGCGCCTCGGGGCTCTGAGGGCGGTGCTCGGTCGTCTGCGGGTATATATATGTGCAAATAGATATAGATATATATATATATTTTTTTTAATATATATATATATTTATTTATATATATATAGAAAGAGTGAGAGAAATAGACAGATACATAGATAGATAGATAGGTAGATAGAGAGAGAGAGAGAGAGAGAAACAGAGAAAGAGAGAGAGATAGAGATATAGAGATATCTATAGATTCAGATACAGATATAGATATAGCTATATCTAGAGAAGCTCTGGCAAAAAGCACTCTACTGACGTCCATTTTGAGCCGGAACTGCAGACTTTCGAGATACGGCTCACTTGCGGCAAATTCACGGCCCTCCCGGCGCCTCGGGGCTCTGAGGGCGATGATCAGTCGTCTGCGGGTACTGGGGTACAGAAGTTGCAGAAGCACTCACTGACACTTTGAGCTCCTAGAGGGACAAACGGCGTCTCATTCCTCTCTGTATCCTCGTGCAGAGCTCCAGGCCACCCACAGACAGCGGACCCAGGGAGGCTTTGGCCCCTCCGTCCCTGGAGGCCGTCACCCGCTGGAAAGAGGTCAGTTGGGGGACACTGCAGACAGCTGAGGGGCTGATTTCGGACTCCGTGCCTTATGAGCTTCGCGATCA
>NW_011924273.1:0-993 GCF_000151845.1 Pteropus vampyrus
CTTCAGAGTGAGTGGAACATCAGAGTAGGGAAAGAACTTAGATAAGAGAAAGATAAATGAATTGATCTGTCAAATGCTTCTTCTCAAATAGCAAAAACAATAGATTCTTTTAAAACATAGTATCATTTCTCAGTAGTACTAAGAATCTATTTCTCATTCTTCACGTTCCAATTTGTATTGCCAAAGACACTCACAAATAGATGTTCACAGTATGTTGTAGATCTTAACATATTTTACAGTATTAAGTAATTCATATTTCTTTAAAATTTTTTTTTACCTGAGTTTAGACATCATTTTCATAAAGCAGGTACCCATGCTTTACTTTGGCATCTAGATAGACATTAAACACAAAATTGTGATTAATTGTATTTTTATAAAATATTTAATAAGATTTAATTAAATTTTTAAGAATTAAAAATTTTACATTTATTTAAATATCTTTTATTTAAAACTGGTATTTCTAATTGCTATTAGTTGTTAATTTTGAATATTTGAAAATATTTTTGGATAACATGAAAAATAATTATTGTTTATATTTGATATATTATGAATGAAAATCGTTCAGATTATGTGTACTTTGAATTCAGTCACAGTTTATTTTTAAACAATTTAAGTGATTGAGTACAAGTTTAGATTGTGATAGAAATAAAAACTTTGAAAATTGTGCTCAGAAAAATATAAAAAGCTGAAATTCTAAAAGCCTAAAAAGAAAATTTAAAAAATCCTCAGAGTTGGTCTTCTTAAATTTTTAAAACTTGGAAACACTGTAAATAAGCAGATGATGAACCTTATCGATTATTGTAAAATGTATTAATAAGCCAAAGCAACAACAAGAAGTACCCCTGTGTAACCCTGGACAATTTACTTAAACTTGCTGTTACTGAGTTTTTCTTTTGTAAAACGAGGTTAATAAAAATGCTTACCTCATAGCTTTGTTGTGACAATTAAGTGAGTTAACATATGCATAGTTCTTAGATGTTAACATATGTAAAG
>NW_011924274.1:0-993 GCF_000151845.1 Pteropus vampyrus
GACAGTGAATTTTCACATGGCCTGGGGAGTCAGCGATGCAAAAACGAAACCAACAAACAAAACCCTGAAATGCTGACTGCAGAAGAAATATTTCCATTTGGAGGCATCCCTAGGCCACTGCAATTCTTTCTTTAATCCAGCTTCTCTCTCTCTCCTTCTCCCTCCTTCCCTGCCTTTCTCTCTCTCTCTCTCTCTCTCTCTCTCTCTCTCTCCCTCTCCCTCTCTCTCTCTCTCCCTCTCTCTCTCTCCCTCTCTCCCTTCGTCAATATCTCACTCTCACAACCCCTCCCTCTCTCTATCCCTCCACTTCTCTTCCTTATTCCCTTCTTTTTCTTTAAAGAAACCAAGAGAACGTGGAAGTTATGGTGTGAAAGAAGGTAACATGAGGAACTTATATTTTATATATGTTAATTGTTGTACTTTCCAAAATACCCTACTTCCTCTTACCACCCTACTTCTTACCACCCCCACCTGCTCTTACTAGCACTTCGTGCCTGAGACTAAATAATAAGAATATTGAGCAAGGGGCTTTAGAGCTTTGAAATATTGAGTAAAGACATTTGGTTTTGTGCCTTAGAAAATACCATTTTATGTTCTATGTAGGTTATTTCGGTGAAATTTGAGAAAATTTATTTATAGGGTAAAAATGAGCAACCTCATCTCATGCTGTAATAAAGTGTAATATTACATGTGCCTGTCTTGAAAAGAAAATGGTAAGTACTTTTTCTGCATGCCTTCTTTAAGATGTTGAAACGATCCCTTAAATATTCCCTAGTAATATATAGGGAAAAAGCGATGGGATATATGTTCACTTGTTACATACAGACCGTCTGCTATGTTTATTTCTAGAAGTGTTATAGAAAAGTGTGTGCCTCTTTTCGATGTATTGGAAAAACAGTTTTATTTGCAGCTAAGTAGAGATATTTAAATACCTTGGTAGTTCCCCCGTCATTCAAAGCTAGTTCCCACGAAGATTAGTTTTACTTTAATCTA
>NW_011924275.1:0-993 GCF_000151845.1 Pteropus vampyrus
GGATAATCTGCTTCACTCAAAGTCTACTGATTTAAATGTTAATAACACATAAAAAAAGCACTTTCTCACCAACATAGACTACTGTTTGACCAAACAACTATATATCATAGCCTAGCCAAGTTGACATACAACTTTACTAGCCAAGTTGACATGCAACTTGTCTCTTGAACTATTTTAATAATTATCCCACATATAAAGATTACCTAATTCATTAATTTTACTTTTTTTTGGTAGATAAAAAGTATCTTCTGTTCTTTGCTTTAGGGGTCTCGACATTGCCCAGGTTATGCCCAAAGCCTAGAAACTTAGGGTCCTTCCTGCCCAGAGGTCTCTTATCTGACCTGCTTATCTGACTAAAGCAGGAGTCACAGGCCTAAATGTCAACAAGGGCCAGGTAAGTAACTTATGGGAGTGAGGAAGCTGGCGGGGTCTTCAGCAAACTGAAATAGGCATGTCCTATATAAGATGGCAGCTGTGACTCATCTCCAGGATGCAGTGGCTTTGGGTTGCTGAGGACCTACCTGTGTTTCCAAATATTTTAAGTGAATTCTCCTGATGTGAATTGGCAGCCAATTCAAATTGTTTTTTTAACTACCGTGAGAGCCAAATAAAACACATTTTCAGATAACCAATCCTGCCCAGCAGTTAAAAAAGAAAATAAAACCTGTCCTCTCATGACCAGCTTTGCCTATATACTATCTGTCCACTCATAAGTGAGAGAAGCAAGAATACTACGTTTGCCTATTTCTTGAGTACAGGATAAGAGGAGGGTCTTCCCTGAGATATTCAGAGGCAGAGAAAATGGGGACCTGGCCCCCCCCCAACATTTTCACCAGCCCCTCCATGGCAGAGATGGCTTAAATGTTACCTGAAGACAGACGTGTTCATTTACTTCAGATTTTATTTCAAGCTATGCCCAATCTCCTCAGAATCAGAGAGAAGTGGAAGAGCCAAAAATGATCTTGAACTAGAGAAAAGAGACCAACAGTAAAC
>NW_011924276.1:0-993 GCF_000151845.1 Pteropus vampyrus
TCAGCGTAAAGGACAGATTGCTTTGGGAGCAGTAGCACCCCAACACCCCAAAGAGCTGCCTTCACGTGGCCGGCTGTGCCCACGGTCGCAGGGCTGTGTGTGCAGGCTGACAGTCGGCGCGTAGGCGGGGGCGTCCTCAGTCTGTGGGCCCCAGATGCTTCGTTTGGACGCTGGTCCGAGCTATGAACTCTTTAGCTAGTTTGTTGTGCTGATTAACGCCACGGCCCATGGACTGTCCAGGCCGGACCTCGATTCAAGCCAGCTCTAGCTGTCACTGGCAGGTAGCTTGATGTCAACTGGCATGTCACGTGGAGCTATTCCATCTTCCTACCAGTGTCACAAGCAGGGACAAAGGAAGTAGACTGCTTACTACAGTATTTGGTACAGAATTGGTGCCCAATACACAATTTTATTATTATTAACGCTATGATTATTTCCATTATCGTTAACGAGTATATGCCATGTTAATTATCTATTGCTGAATTCGAAAGCGGGGCTCCTTGAATGAGAATTGATGATTTACAGAAAAAAGCAAAGCCAGGATTCTTTCCTCAAGCTGTATCTTTCGTCAGCCATTTTTGAAATGTCACCTTCACCTTAATTATCTTAAGAACATATTTTTCCTCTTTTGTTTATGGATCATTTTCATCAGAGACCTTCCCCTGGGGGAGAAGATTTTCCCGTCATGTTTTAATTTATTTTTTTGGAGCGGGCAGAAGCTAGAGTCTGGCAGCGCCGCTGAGCACAGGGCCTCGGGACGCAGCGGGACAGGGCGGCTGGAGGCCAGTGCGCTTCCCACCTGCTCTGGCTCTCGCCCCTGTGTCCGCCCTACCTGTGCCGGTGGCCGCGTAAGCCACAGAGTATCGGACATGAAACTGGAAAGCTCGCACCTGAGACCGTGGACGGGAAAACGTGAGCCGTGTTTGCAGGAGCGAGGTGGCGCTGGTCACGCAGTGCCCACGGTCAGCGCGGGCGCCGACCGGGAAGCTGGCG
>NW_011924277.1:0-992 GCF_000151845.1 Pteropus vampyrus
TTTAATAAAAGTAGTTCAAGAATGACATGTGTCTGCAGCTGCAAACTTTAGTAATAGAAGCAAAAGAAAGACTTGGCTTTATAAATAAACAGGGTTTAAAGTTGGAGGGAAAAAAATAAAGTTCATTTCTTATGTGCTTCTTAAAAGCAGCTCATTTCTCAACTGTTCGTATCCAAGTGTGTCTATTCCCTGGTGGGAAGGATGAAAAACAGGACACTGGAGTTTCACACATTAAGATCAGAAAAATCAATTTCCTTTTACAAAAGACAGTCTTAATTGACGTAGAAAATTACCATTTGCTCCTTATTAATAAAGCCTTAATGGATTATTCATAAATAAAATGTACACATTAAGCTCAGATGACAGTTCCTGATTTCAATCCAAACCCAAGAATTGAGGAAGAAACTCTGGAATAAGGATCTTTCACTTCACACTGACCAGAGAAGGTATTTTTAAAGAAACAAATATAGTAAAGAACATACAAAAACAGTTACTCTGTCTGGAGATTAGCAATTCTTTTCTTCCCCCATCTTCTAAAGGGCTGTCTTCAGGACAGGATGGTAGGCGTGTGCTTTCTGTTTGCTTTTATAATTTCTACCTGAACACTCCCTATCATACTCTGCTTCTTAGGAGCCCCAGAATTTCCTTGCCTCAATTATCTCTCAAGAATTCCTCCAACAATCAGAAATGCCCCTCAGTACTTCCCTGGAGAATCCTTCATTTGATCCCTGAGCCCATAATCACACTATCTATGGGGCTTCATTCTTTTGAATGGGCCTATATGTTTCTATGTCTACTGCTTACCAACGAGACAAATGGAACAATAGCTCATTTTTAGATAAGACTAAATTCTTTCTTCCTTTTAAATTAGTATTGAACTCTTGGCTAGGGAAGAGAAACGTAGCTGCTGCAGATTTATTCTGTTTTGGAAGAAGATAGTATTTTCTTATCTCTTGAATTATTTTAGTTCATGTTTATCTTGACCTACCTTC
>NW_011924278.1:0-991 GCF_000151845.1 Pteropus vampyrus
GAGGCCCCGGGGCTCCTTCCTAAGGCCTCTGCTCCTTCCTGCTTTCCGCATTGGAAATCAGACTTCGGGACGGAAGCAGACACCTCCCTCTCCCTCACCTTCCTGCCTGGGATGGTCGTAATGGTCCCCGTGTACGCATTGAAAATGAAGAAATGAAAGGCTCAAAGAGGTGATCGCAAAGCTCAAGAGGCACGGAGGCCGAAATCAGACCCACGGCTGTCTGCAGTGTCCCCCAACTGACCTCTTTCCAGCGGGTGACGGCCTCCAGGGACGGAGGGGCCGAAGCATCCCTGGGTACGCTGTCTGTGGGTGGCCTGGAGCTCTGCACGAGGATACAGAGAGCAGTGAGACGTCGTTTGTACCTCTAGGGGCTCAAAGTGTCAGTGAGTGCTTCCGCAACTTCACTACCCCCGTCCCCGCAGACGACCGAGCATCGCCCTCAGAGCCCCGAGGCGCCGGGAGGGCCGTGAATTTGCCGCAAGTGAGCCGTATCTCGGAAGTCTTCAGTTCAGGCTCAAAATGGACGTCAGTAGAGTGCTTTTTGCCAGATCTCCCCTAGATATATCTATATCTATATCTGTATCTGAATCTATAGATATCTCTATATCTCTATCTCTCTCTCTTTCTCTCTCCCTCTCACTCTCTCTCTCTATCTACCTATCTATCTATCTATCTATCTATTTCTCTCACTCTTTCTATATATATATTCATATATCTATCTATCTATCATCTATCTATCTATCTATCTATCTATCTATCTATCTATGTATCTATATATATATATAAAAATATATATATATAGTGATTTTTAAAACAAAAGGCTGTATTTTCCTTAGACGTTTGAGATAAGACAGGCCGTTCCTAGCACCTCCACCTTCCCGGAGTGTGGACACCGGGCGTTCCAGAGCCACAATTCAGCAGGATCTCTTTTCATCCCAGAGGCCCGGGGGCTCCTTCCTAAAGCTCTGCTCCTTCCTGCTTTCCGCATTGG
>NW_011924279.1:0-991 GCF_000151845.1 Pteropus vampyrus
TAGTTTTTTAGAACGAGTAGTGGAAATACCTTTTCTCTCTCCAAAGTGCCCTTTACGAGTGTGGTGGGGTCGCCTCGGCCCACGGTGAGGTGCACAGAAACAGACCTCCTCCCACTCAGGTCTTCTAATCCCCCGCCCCTAACACCTGCAAGCGTTCATGTGTCTTTTCCCACAACATTCAGGCTAGTTAAGGAACAAATAGAGAGAGAGAGAGAGAGAGAGAGAGAGAGAGAGAGAGAGAGAGAGAGAGAGAGAGAGAGTGTGTGTGTGTGTGTGTGTGTGTGTGTGTGTGTGTGTGTGTGTTGGGGGGTAATTTTTTAAGAGCAAAATTCAAGTGAATGCTTAAGTAGGGAGGAAAGGCAAGCGGCAGCCACTGACTTAGTTCTGAAATAAAGAACAAAGCACCCTCCATTTACTGCCTTAGAATCGCACATGTTAAGGCTGGCTCAATGCCTCCTTTCCATTTCCTACAGTTCAGGGACCGTCTTGGGAAGGAATGGACACCATCGCTGACTTGTCCCTCCCCTTCCTAAGCCTCAGGTCTGGCCTTAGCCTGGATCTGGTCAGGACCTGGGCAAGACACAGACAGGAAGGAAGAACAGAGTTTTCTGGGTTATTCCTTCCGTGGCATTTTTTACAGGCAAAAGTAACTATTAACTATTAACGATTAAAAGTAACTTCTAATCGTTAGTATGATGTAAGGTTATAAGCTGCAAGAATCTTTAGTGGTTGCTGGAATTCCTAAGGCAAATGAAATGCAAATGACTAACCAAGAAGGGTCCCCCATTATCATGGAGTGGGATTATATGTGCATCAGTAATTTTGATGTAACTTTTAAAGAGTCAAAAAAAAAAAAGAAGACAGAAGAAAAAAAACAGCTGTTATCTGGAAAGCCTTGGTTCAGCCATTTGTTTAAACTATTTGAACAATTAATGCTTCTATCTCCCTTAAAGTAAAAAGAGAGTACGATGAGATGCTAGATACTTCACCT
>NW_011924280.1:0-991 GCF_000151845.1 Pteropus vampyrus
TGTGTGTGTGTGTGTGCATGTGTGTGTGTATGTGTAGTGTTCTAAAGGAAAAGGTCTCAAAGTCTGAAGGCAGTGTCCCAGCCAGAGTCTAATTCTACAGGGAGCGCATCATCCCATGAGGCAAGCCAGTCAGCACCAGGCCAGCTCTTTGGAGATGCTGGGGAAGTATTTGTTGAATAAATAACCACCAACTGGCAGGATAGTTGATCTGCTATCCATTGTGATGATACACATGATTGTTATTGTACTGTGTGGTCACGAGGCATAGAAGGACAATTCTCATCAGTGTGAAGGTAATTAGCATTCCTTTGACCCAGACATACTCAGTTTGGCTATTTTAGTTCTCATTTTGCCAGCATTTTTCATCAGGATCTAAGTCAGTAGTTTTCTCTAAAACCAATTCACGAGTTTTTGAGAACCCATGAGGAAGTCAAAACACAGGAAGAGGTAGAGTACTGTGCCATTTATTTGGCACCATCAAGGTGCACAGCACTGTCCAACCCTGTTACTCCTTATGTCAACCCCAGGGGGGGAAGGGGATGAATCCTTTTAGAGATGAGAAAGCAGCTCGGAAAGGGCAAAAGATGTATCCAAAGCCATGCAGTGAGAGGCACAGCTGAGACTCGAGCTCAAGTCGAGCCTCACACCAGCAGCTCAGCTTCTGTGCCTCAAAGTGTGTTCCTTGGACCAGCAGCATCAGGATCACGTGAGTACTTGTTAGAAATGCAGATTACCAGGTCCCACTGCAAATCTACAGAATCTGAAATGCTGGATGTTGGGCCCAGTGGCCTGTGTTTTAACAAGCCCTCCAGGTGAAACTGTGTCATTCTCAAGTGTGAGAACCACAGACCATTGCGATAGCAGTCCCTGTGCTTCAACTTTCCCACAGTCAAATGGGGACAAACAGAAACCAGGATGTATGTAAATAACTCTAGGGTAAGACATTCTACAATATGCCAGAGGAGGGAGGGTTGTTCTGGGGATTCTGAAA
>NW_011924281.1:0-991 GCF_000151845.1 Pteropus vampyrus
TCAAAAAACATGGTAACTGCTATTACCTTCTTTGGGAAAATTAAAAATGCTTTTTGTAAACTAATTGATCTACCATATGATCCAGCAATCCCTCTACTGGGTATTTACTCCAAAGACTTGAAAACCCATATCCAAAAAGATATTTGCACACTGATGTTCATAGCAGCATTATTCACAGTGGCCAGGACATGGAAGCAACCAAAGTGTCCTACGATAGATGATTGGCTAAAGAAGCTGTGGTACATATATACAATGGAATATTACTCAGCCATAAGAAGAGATGAAATGCAGCCATTTCAAAACATAGATGGACCTTGAGATAATCATGCTAAGTGAAATAAGCAAGACAGAAAAAGTTGAAAATCACATATCACTTATATGTGGGATACAAACCTAAAAGCAACAAATGAGCAGGACAAACAGAGACTCATGGACATGGACTGTAGACTAGTGGTTACCAGAGAACTATACACTAATGGTTACTAGTGAGGGCATTGGGAGGTAGTTAGCTTAAGGGGGTCAAATATGTGGTAGCTGAAGAAAACTGGACTTTGAGTGGTAAACACAAAAGAATATACAGATGTCAAATTATAATCTACACCTGAAAATTATATAATTGTATTCACCAATGATACCCCAACAAACTTAATTTTTAAAAAATGCCTTTGTGCACAGTAGGATCTCTATAAGTTATAGCTATTATTATTATTACTAACCTACTTTCTTAATTACAATGATCTTTGACATATAAGTCTCCCAAAGTGCAGTATAGACTTGAGATTCAGAAAATGGGATCCTGAGTGAGACTCCTTAGAATAAAATGGTTCACCAATTTCTTATCTGTGTAATCTTGACAAAGTCTTTTAATCTCTCTTAGCTGCAGATACTTGCCCTCAATAATGAGAATGGTTATTTTCTACATTGTAAGACTAATGAGTTATTTAAATGAGATGATGCATGTAATTTTCTAGTGTGGTTCTTGTGACATACA
>NW_011924282.1:0-990 GCF_000151845.1 Pteropus vampyrus
GAAATAAATAAATCTCTTTCCAAGAAGTTTAGCCTTGAGAACATTCTAGAACAAAACTGCGGGCCCCCCCGCCATCCTCCGCCCTCCTGTTTTGGTTGGCCCCAATCATACTGTCATCCTCTCTCTTGACTGAAACAATGCCTGAGGTGATGAGGATTTCTACATTTTTCCTTAAAAAAAAAAAAATTCCATGTCTATCCAATGTTTTGCATTTCAGTTTAGAAAGTTCCGTTTTAAAGTATGTACTTGTGTCTGAGACCCTGTGCCCCACACATCATTTCAAAACATTCGATAGCTTGCACACCATCTCAGAATTCCAACATCACAGATTTGGTTGTTTTTTTTTTTTTTTTCCTTTTAGCCTGGTTTGCAAGAACAAGACCTATTCGTCCATATTAAAATGTATCACTCACCGTCAGCGGCGATAGTAAGATTGAACTGGCTTCTTTCTTCTTCTGGGGGGCGTGTTAATGAGCCTCTTGCCACCCTTAGTTCCCCCCTCTTTTTAACCCTCGTCCTCAAGAATCGAAGAATTCCCCAGTTCTCCCTGCTCCCCATTTGCATTTCGGCAGTTCTGCAGTTTTGCCTAGTGCCAGTCCAGGGGCCAGAGGATTTCGGGGAGCCTTCAGGATCTTTTCCATTTCCTTAACTTTCTCCCCAGTTTTTATCATGAATACTTTCAGACATACCAGATACACAGAGCAGACAGAACAGTGGCCCTGCCCCTGCCCGCCATCAGCCGTAACAATTCATCGTCATTTCATCCATCTTCTTTCTACACCACGAGCCAGATGAAGACACACGCAGGGCAAGGTCCAGAAGGGTCCCCAGTGTGGGAACTTCTGTCCCGTGGACCTGGGCACGTCACCCTCCCAGCCCTCGATGTGTCTGTCCCCCAACCTGGAAGCTCTTCAAGTCCTGTAGCTGGGGATTTTTGTGGAGGCTTCGTCACATGGGTGCGATGAATTATTAACTCACTTTCCAGCCGCC
>NW_011924283.1:0-990 GCF_000151845.1 Pteropus vampyrus
GTTATTGTCTTTCATCACAGGTCGGACATTTCTCTTGTGTTCTTCTCCAAAACTGCTCACTTGCCTTTGGCAATCTTGTTAACTTCCCTTTCTAATACATAGGTGTTTAGTAAATTAATCACTAATTTATTGCTGGAAGAAGTTAAACTGCAATCAAGTTCTCTGCTGGATATTAGAAAGACTTGAGAACTTGCCAGCTGATTAAACAACAGTAAGATTTGCAAGAAAAGTCTCTCCTTTTTCTTTTTTCCACCCTTTCAATTATTTGTCATTGTGCTGTCAAACTTTGCTGGCCCAAAGCCCAATTAACTAAAAGCAAAGTCTTCCTTTCAGATAGACATTAGAGTAGAAAATGAAAAGAGGGCACTTGGGAATGAAATTTGAAAAGGTTTCCAAAACAATCTGAACACGTAATATAAAGTCACCCAGAAAATGCTGCAATTAAAGATTGTGATCAAATAAAATAATTAAATTTGTCAGGTTGTATTTTCATTTAAAAAATAATCACTTTAGACCTAAAGCAGTTCGACAGTGCCATTCTAAATTTTGTTTCTGCTGATGGTTTTTCAAAATTATCATTCTGAATTCCAGTTTCTTTGTTCTCAAATTAAAATAATTAATAATAATAATAAAGCTTCTGATGGCTTTATATTTCCCATTTGAGAGAAATCAAAATGGATTCCCATTTCGTATACCATTAAATCTGTTAGCAGCATTTTCTGACCTCTAAATTATCCAAACCTCAAATTCTATGCATCATTTATAGATACAGAAATAGATTTCTACAATTTTGAGACTGTACTTAGGCACTGAATTATTACCAGAGGATTTCTGCAATGTAGAAGTGCTCATAGATACCGCAAAATGCTTAATGTTATTTTGCAGAAAAAATAAACATACATTTTAACAAAATAAAAACCTTAATTAGTGGAGAAAAAACATTATTCTGTATTATTTTTTTCTGTGAGCATTTCGACTTTTAGCTATAGC
>NW_011924284.1:0-990 GCF_000151845.1 Pteropus vampyrus
TTTCATTTTCTTCAGATAAATACTCAGAAGTAGAATTACTGCTCATCTGGTCTCTGTTAGAGCTTTGTTTTAAAGTCTATTTGTCTGGTATAAGTCTTGCTACCCCAGCTTCTTCTGTTGTTTCCATTTTTATGAACTATCTTTTTTCATTCCTCTACTTTCAGTCTGTGTTTTTCAATTCAAAGTGAATCTCTTGTAGACAACATATGTAAGGGTCTAGTTTTCTTATCCATTCAGCCACCCTTTCTTTTGATTGCAGCATTTAATTCATTTACATTTAAAGTGATCATTAATAGATATGCAGTTATGTCTATTTTATTATTCTTATTTTTGATATTTTCTTCTTCTTAAAAAGTCTCTCCAACATTTCCTGCAATACTGGTTTGGTGGTGATGAATTCCTTTAGCTTTTTCTTGTCTGGGAAGCTCTTTTTCTCTCTTTCAATTTTAAATGATCGTTTTCCTGGGTAGAGTAATCTTGGTTGTAGGTCCTTGCTCTTTATCATTTTGAATATTGTATGTCAATCTCTTCTAAACCTAGCAGGCCAGAAGAGATTGGTATACAATATTCAAATCAGCTGACAGCCTTATGAGAGCTCCCTTTAGGTAACTGTTTTTTTGTTCTTGCTACTTTTAAAATTCTCTTCTTGTCTTTAACTGTTGGAATTTTAATTACGATGTGCCTTGTTGTGGGTCTCTTTCGGTTCATCTTGTTTGGGACTCTCTCTGCTTCCTGGGCTTGTATGTCTATTTCCTTCTTGTACCCCCATGATGTGAATGTTGATATGCTTGATGTTGTCTCAGAGGAACCATGACTTATTTTCTGAGCACATTCCTTGTTTATTAGAATTCATTCTCATTGATGCACACAGAATTGTGCATGAAGAGTACGCGGCAGAATGGAAGAAGGTGTGGGTCTAACACTTGCTGCATTTAGTTAACAGACAGATTCAGTAAAGAAATCTCCAGAAGTGGCACTTCCAGAGCTTTG
>NW_011924285.1:0-990 GCF_000151845.1 Pteropus vampyrus
TCAGTAATGTTTTATCCTGATACGTTGTTGGGGGTCGTGCATATGCACACTCATCTTTCCTAGGAAACACTAAAACAATACATCTTTAGCACCAGATCTTATTGTTTTAACATTCTGAATACTCTACTTTTTATTACTCTTAGATTATAGGTAACTATTATTCTAAATTTATTAAACTACAGACATTTATTACTCTCAAATTACAGATAAATAAAAATTATAGTAAACTAGAATAATTTCTGAGTCCAAATCAATTAAATTACTTTGCCAGCATTATGTTTCTTAGATTAATCTGTGTCCGAACTGAGAAAAAAAAAATCTAAATTCTTTCTGGCAAGTACACCCTGAGAAGAATATCTCTGAAACCAATTTAACCAAAGTGCTCAAATTTTTCCAAATTGACTTCAGTTGGAATACTCCAAAATTCATCACATTGGGAAAAAACTCAAATGAATGGTGTGAAAACAAATGTATGCAGTGCCTTTTGAAATGTAAAAAAATTTTTTGTGTGGAAGAATCCCAGTAGAATTTATAGTTTGGAAAAGTTTGGTCATTTATACATTATAAAAGCCAACTGGTGAATTTTCATTTATTGAGCAAATTTTGATGCTTAAATGTTCAACCCAGTAAAGTAAAGTAGTATATATCTATATCTAATATCTATCTATATCTATATCTATCTATATAATCTATGTCATCTATATCTATATCTACATCTATATCTCTATATCTCTTGGTACAGATAATAAATTTAATTAATAAGAGTGTAATAAACTCTAAACTGGCTTAAAATTGATATAGATATATAGATACATAGATAGATATAAATTTTAATTGCTATTGCTATTTGAGTTTCTAACAACAGCTCTTGCCTCTTAGTGCAGCATGCAACAGGCAGCTCCATCCTTTTATTCACCTTTTTCCTATCATGATGAATGATATCTATAGCACTATCTGCTGATAATTTTATTCTTCTGTAGCCGTTGACCT
>NW_011924286.1:0-989 GCF_000151845.1 Pteropus vampyrus
GGCGCGGTCCTCACCACGGCCTCACAGGCTGGCGTTTTCCACCCATTTTAAGGATCAGAGCTCCGAGGCTCCGAGGGGTTTTAAGAGGAATTCAACGGCTGTGTTGGACACCAGCATCCGGGCTCTTTTCACAAGGGAAAGTACCAACAGAGAGGAGAATATGGAAAAATGCATGAAGCGGGAACGCGTGGGTGGCCGTTGGTGAAGGGACACCTATTGGGAGGCTCCTGGGACCCTGGACTCCTGGGACAGATCCTAGAAAGGGTGGGCACCGTCACTGTGGATTGCTCCAGCTACAAGCCCAGCATCCTCCTCATGGCCGGGCAAAGTCGTAGACATTCCGCACGGCCCCTTCTTCCAGGAAGTCCTCCCCGATTGCCCCCAGCCAGCCGGCGTCTCTCTCCTGGATGCCTGACCCGTCATGGGGGGCCGGAGGGGGATCCAGGTCTAACTCCAGGTTGTTTCCTTCTCCTGCCTCCCTCTGCCCTTCGGGCCACGACCATCGCTGCCACTCACTTCCCAAGTGACCTCATTGAGGCCATTGCCTTCTCCTGCTCGGGGTCTACCTGTGGCTGCCACCTTCTCAGAGAAAAGCCTGAGTCCTCGCTGTACGGCCTCGTTCCCCTCCCCCATCCCCACTCACTGAGCTGCGGCCACAAAGCCTCTTTCTAAGCCCAGGAGAACAGCTCACCCCAGGGCCTTTGCATCGGCCGGTCCCTCCGCCTGGGGAACTGTCCCCAGACACCGCCGTGGCTCCCGCTTCCCCCGCAGCCCTTCCTCGAGGGTCACCTTCCCCTGGAGGCCTCCCCTGACCGCCCTACTTAAAAAACCACTCCCGTGGAGACATTCCTCCCCCTCCTCTCCCGCCCGGCTGTCCTCCTTAGCGGCCACCTATTTAATTTGTCCAGGGTCCGTCTCCCATAAAACGGGCTCGGGGACCCTGCTCCGTTCACTGCCACAGCCTAAATGGACCTGGCGTGTCCCAGGCC
>NW_011924287.1:0-988 GCF_000151845.1 Pteropus vampyrus
GCATTCAAATGAAGAAATGAAAGGCTCGAAGAGGTGATCGCAAATTTCTCATAAGGCACGGAGGCCGAAATCAGACCCACAGCTGTCTGCAGTGTCCCCCCACTGACCTCTTTCCAGCGGGTGACGGCCTCCAGGGACGGAGGGGCCAAAGCCTCCCTGGGTCCGCTGTCTGTGGGTGGCCTGGAGCTCTGCACGAGGATACAGAGAGGAATGAGACGCCGTTTGTACCTCTAGGGGCTCAAAGTGTCAGTGAGTGCTTCTGCAACTTCTGTACCCCAGTACCCGCAGACGACCGAGCATTGCCCTCAGAGCCCCGAGGCGCCGGGAGGGCCGTGAATTTGCCGCAAGTGAGCCGTATCTCGAAAGTCTGCAGTTCCGGCTCAAAATGGACGTCACTAGAGAGCTTTTTGCCAGATCTACCATATACATATATATGCATATATATGTTCATCTATATGCATATATATGTATATGGTGGATTTTCGAAGGAAACCTGTGTGGACCCTGGTCTACCAGAGAAGACAGGCCGCTCCCAGCACCTCCACCTCCCCGGAGTGTGGACACCGGGCGTTCCAGAGCCACAATTCAGCATGATCTCTTTTCATCCCAGAGGCCCCGGGGCTCCTTCCTAAGGCCTCTGCTCCTTCCTGCTTTCCGCATTGGAAATCAGACTTCAGGACGGAAGCAGACACCTCCCTCTCCCTCACCTTTCTGCCTGGGATGGTCGTAATGGTCCCCGTGGACGCATTCAAATGAAGAAATGAAAGGCTCGAAGAGGTGATCGCAAAGCTCATAAGGCACGGAGGCCGAAATCAGACTCACAGCTGTCTGCAGTGTCCACCACTACCTCTTTCCAGCGGGTGACGGCCTCCAGGGACGGAGGGGCCAAAGCCTCCCTGGGTCCGCTGTCTGTGGGTGGCCTGGAGCTCTGCACGAAGGATACAGAGAGGAATGAAGACGCCGTTTTGTACCTCTAAGGGGCTCAAAA
>NW_011924288.1:0-988 GCF_000151845.1 Pteropus vampyrus
TCAGCATTGATATCAGTATTAAAAACAAAAGGATAAAAGTGTCATTATTTGCTTTAACAAATCTCAATACACAGAATGCTCAAAATAATTAATAAAACTTTGTAAATATTTTATTTTTTTAGAGAGAGAGAATGTTAATTTTATTCTAATGCCAACATATTAAGCAAATGGTCTCCAATTTAACTGAAATAGACAAGAATTTTCACTAATAAAAAGTCGATATATAAGTAACTGTTTTCACATCTATATTTTTTTTCCTAGTCAGTTGGTAGGATAATGTGCTGGGAATTTGGTCTCTTTTCTTTAAGAGAAAGCTATTAGGCTGTAGTCCCTACCTAAGACTCTTCTTTTTTTGAATTTTATTAGTTTCAAGTATACAGTACGTTGGTTAGACATTTATATAGTTTATAAAATGACTCCCCTAATTGCTCTTTCTCCCCTCTGGTTCTCCATCTAGCCATTACATTAATGCCAACTGCATTCCCTAAGCTGTGCTCCCCAACCCTGTGACCATCTATCATCTGCTAATTTGTACTTACTTCTTTAACCATTCACCCCATTTTCCCAGCCCCGCAACCGACACCTCTGGCCGTCACCAAATTGTCCTCTATATATGAGTCTGTTTTTGATTTTAGTTTGTTGTTTTTATTCCTTAGATTCCACATATAAGTGAAATCATATAGTATTTATCTTTCTCTTTGTAAATGTTTTAAAAATAATTTTGTAAAATGTACATAACATAATTTACTGTTTTAACCATTTTTTAAGTGTACAATTAGTGGCATTAAGTATATTCATATTATGTGTAATCATCATCATCATCCAGTTCCAGAACTTTTTATGTTATGAAACTGATACTTTTAACCATTAAACAACATTCTACCCACCACCAAAAACAAAACAACACAAAAACCCTACTGGCAACCACCAGTTTACTTTCTGTCTCTATAAATTTGATTACTCTAGACCTCATGAGTAGAATCATACA
>NW_011924289.1:0-988 GCF_000151845.1 Pteropus vampyrus
ATTTTCCCCACAAGCATTCGGATACACCGGATTATAAATTGCGTTAGGGTTGCTATGTTGCAGAATTTTCAGAAAATAAAATGATCTGAATTGCTGATGTTTAAGTTTTACCCATGGAAGCGGTGGGTCACCAACAAGGTCACAGGAATCTTGAAAGTAAATAGTGGCCTCAGGAGCAAGGCCGGGTCGAGTCAAAGATTCACCAGCCTCTCCCTAAAGCAAACGATTCATTTTTGCTTTTAACGCTTAATAAGCTCTGCAGGGCCTTGCAGAGGAGCGAGGGGACGAGCCACTACAAAACGCTGCCAGGCTGCGGACCTGGTGGGAGGCCCCGCGGGGAGAGCAACCTCCCTCCCCAGCCCAACCCCGTCCCTATCCTCCCCGGGGACGTGGTGACCGCTCCTCTCAAACATCTCAGCGCCTTCAGTAAACCGCTTTCTGCAGAAGCGATTTCACCCGGAAACCTCCAGTTCTACGAAGGGGATTAAAACTGACAAAGAAAGGGGGCCTCGGGAGAGACTGGGGGGCGGAGAGGGCGTTCCGACGAGGGGTGGTCGGGGGCGAGCGCAGCCCACAGCTCGCGGGGGTCACGGGAGGCTGCTGCAGACCAGGGGGCCAGGCTCGGGGGTCGCCGGAGTGGGGCGGGGGCGCCCGGGAAGGGGCGGGCCCAGCGGCGGGGGTCTCGGGGCGCGCTCCGCCCCGTGCGGGGAGCGGCCACCTCCGGCCGCACGTGCGCGGTGTTGTGCGCCGCTGCTCCTCCCTCCTTCCTTCTCTCTCACACTCCCTCTCTCCCTCCCTCTCTCCCTCCCCTCGCCGCCGTCCCCTCCCCCGCCGCCCGAGCGCGAGTGCCGCACCGCCCGGGCCGCCGCCTCCGAGCGCGCGAGACGCCGAACAGGTGGCCGGAGCCGCGGGCCGCGGCGGGAGAGGGAGGCGAGCCCCGGGAGGCGAGGGCGGCCGGCCCGGCATGCGAGCCGAGCGGCCCCCCTGA
>NW_011924290.1:0-988 GCF_000151845.1 Pteropus vampyrus
TGATCCTTTAATAGGAGAGTGAGGTTGATAAACTTAACTGAGACATTGAGTCTCCATTAATGCACAAGAAACTTAACTTTCCTTAGATCATCGGAAAATCACCTCGGTTGTGAATATGCTTCGTGGGACTGATCTCTTTAAGATCACTGAAGACTTCCACCCACACAGAGGTCAATTCTCAGTCCTTGTCTAACTTGACCCCTGAGCAGCATTGAGTGCCCAGCTGCTCACTCACTCCTCCTCCTAATAATGTCTTCGTTGGCTTCCAGGAGCCTTGATCGGCTGGTTTTCCTCCTGTCTTTTTAGTTTCTTCTTTTTGATCCCCTTTCCTTCAACATTTTAATGTTGGGATGCCCCAAAGCTCATTTTTTTGGTCACCTGCTCTCCCCGCATCTCTGGCGACCTCGTTCATTCTCACGGCTTTCAATGACATCTACGTGCCCTGAAATGAATACTTTCCGTCTACATCTCTCTCCTGAGCATCAGACTGGCATCTCTAATTGCTACCACTTAGAGTTCTAAAGGTCCACAACTCCACTCGTAATCTTCCTCTACAAACCTTCTCCATCCACTGTCTCCCTCCTGTCAGCAGACGGGAACTCCACCCTTCCAGATTTCCAGGCCAGAAACCTTAAAATGATCTCTTATTCTTCTTTCTTTAACAATCTTGGATCTAATTTAGCAGTCAATCCTGCTGGCCCTCCTTTCAAGCGATATCCGAGTTTGACATTTTTTCATTTTTCTTCTGGTACTACTTCCTCCGATCTACCATCATCTTTCTTAATCGGGCTCCCTGGCTCTGTCTCAACTAGTCTCACTTGAGACATGACGGTTTCCTTTAAAATAGAAATCTAATTGTTTCCAGATCCTCTAAAGGCTCTACTTTTTTCTCCGAGTAAGAACATTCCAAAGACTTTTCCGTGACCTGAAGGGCCCGATGTCACCGGCTGTCTGTTCATTCTCCATCATCATTTCCTGATATTGTTTA
>NW_011924291.1:0-988 GCF_000151845.1 Pteropus vampyrus
GCATATATATGTATATTGTGTGGATTTTCTGAATGAAATCTGCTTGGACCCTGGTCTACCACAGAAAACAGGCCGCTCCGAGCACCTCCACCTCCCCGCCTTGTGGACACCGGGCGTTCCAGAGCCGAATTCCGCATGATCTCTTTTCATCCCAGAGGCCCCGGGCTCCTTCCTAAATGCCTCTGCTCCTTCCTGCTTTCCGCATGGGAATTCAGACTTCAGGACGGAAGCAGACACCTCCCTCTCCCTCGCCTTTCTGCCTGGGATGGTCGTAATGGTCCCCGTGTACGCATTCCAAATGAAGAATTGAAAGGCTCAAAGGGGTGATCGCAAAACTCATAAGGCACGGAGGCCGAAATCAGACCCACCGCTGTCTGCAGTGTCCTCCAACTGAGCTCTTTCCAGCGGGTGACGGCCGCCAGGGACCGAAGGGCCAAACCATCCCTGGGTACGCTGTCTGTGGATGGCCTTGAGCTCTGCACCCTGAGGATACAGAGAGGAATGAGACGCCGTTTGTACCTCTAGGGGCTCAAAGTGTCAGTGAGTGCTTCTGCAACTTCTGTACCCCAGCAGCCGCAGACGAGCGAGCATCGCCCTCAGAGCCCCGAGGCGCCGGGAGGGCCTTGTATTGGCCGCAAGTGAGCCGTATCTCGGAAGTCTGCAGTTCCGGCTCAAAATGGACGTCAGGAGAGAGCTTTTTGCCAGATCTACCATATACATATATATGCATATATATGTTCATCTATATGCATATATATGTATATGGTGGATTTTCGAAGGAAACCTGTGTGGACCCCTGGTCTACCGGAGAAGACAGGCCGCTCCTAGCACCTCCACCTCCCCGGAGTGTGGACCCCGGGCGTTCCAGAGCCACAATTCAGCATGATCTCTTTTCATCCCAGAGGCCCCGGGGCTCCTTCCTAAAGCCTCTGCTCCTTCCTGCTTTCCGCATGGGAATTCAGACTTTCAAGGACTGAAGCAGGCACCT
>NW_011924292.1:0-987 GCF_000151845.1 Pteropus vampyrus
TGCAGCAGTTTATGCTGCAATGAGAAATGAACTCATATATGAAAACATGTATGAGTAGTATATATAGTAAAAATAATAGTTATTGATCTGATAATAACCTCATGTAGAAAAACATCTCTACTTTTTTTGATATGTTAAATTAAGGTTAAGTCATTTTCAGTATCCTAATATATTTACTACTTTGTCATTCATCATCATACCTTCCTATGATAATGAAATAGTAAAATTTATAGACTTATAGCTTATATTTATTAGCTGGATATTTCATTTCAAGTTATGGCATATAAATGTGTACATGTGTATATTCCATTAGAGAGAAAAAGATAAACAGCTTTCATCTATGTTTCCTATGTTTATAGATTTCAATCATAATTTTATTTAAAACCTAGTGTTCATGAAAGTGGCCAAAATGTACAAACTTTCAGTTATGAAATAAATAAGTCATGGAGATGTAATATATATAATGATGTCTATAGTTAATAATACTGTATCGTATATTTGAAAGTTGCTGAGAGAGCCAACTTTTAAGAGATATTAAAAGTTCTCATCGCAAGGAAAAAAATTGTAACTATGTGTGGTGATGGATGTTAACTAGAATTATCGTGGTGATCATTTTGCAATATAACATTTATGTCAATTACATCCAATTTTAAAGAAGAAAAAACTAATATTCATATTTATTTTATGTATTTGTATTCATCCTAGGTCTGAAGAATGCTCAGTAGATCAGATAGTTTCATGTAAAAACTTTTATGCATCAAAAATTTGTAAACTTTTAGAGGAACTAAATTTGTACTCTTTAAAAATGACCCCATACCACATTAATAATAATAATAATAATAATAATAATAATAATAAAATATCCTTCCCATTGCCTTAATTCTGCTCAATCCATGATCCCCACACAGACTTTCTTAGCCTCTGTGATCACCAGTTCCTCTCAACTTGATGTACCTGTTCATTAAATAGTTAATCAATGATTTGATA
>NW_011924293.1:0-987 GCF_000151845.1 Pteropus vampyrus
TCAACTATAATTGAAAAAAAAAAAACTCGTTGAATTATACAATGTATATATGAGCAACTAATTATCTATTATGCTTCAGTAAAGCTGGGGTAAAAAAAACCCTGCTTCTTCTTCAACTTTTCTTTTAAGCCTTTTTATAGGTTATTGAAATATATATTTAATATCCAATCATTTGGGATTTCCCATATACATGTCTATTCATGATTCACAATTTCATTCCATTGTAATCATAGAATATATTTTGTATAATTTGAAAACCTTAAAACTTGTTCAGATTTGTTTTATAATCCAGAATATAGGTCAAGTGTGCACTGAAAAAGAATGTGTATTCTACTATTAGATGGAGCGGCCTATTAAAGCCAGTTTAGTCAAGTTGTTTGATAGTGGTGTTCAATTATTTTTTTGCCTACATGTTTTATCAAGTATTGAGAGAAAATCATTTAAATCTCTCACTATTTTTGTGCACATTTGCCATTTCCTCTTTCCTTTGTGAAGAACCTGATTTCTGTCTGTATCATTTTTCTTCTGTCTGAATGACTTCCTTTAACACTTCCTGAAATGATAGTCTACTGGTGATAAATTATATCAACTTTTCTATGAAAAAATCTTTAGGTTGCCTTCCTTTTTTGAAATATATTCATACAATGTATAGAATAACTAGTTTTTCTTTCAGAACATTAAAAATATTACACTGCTGTTTTTTGGCTCATTTTTGTTCTTTCTTATCTTGTTCCTCAGCATATACTATATCTTAGTCTCCTTTAAGATTTTCTCTTTATATTTAAAATTTTATATTTGCTTACTATTTTATTATTGGATTATAGGAACCATTTATATATTATAGATACCAATCCTTTGTCAAATGATTTTTTAAAATATTTTCTCAGTCTATGACATGATAATCCATGTACTTAATGATGTGTTCCAATGAGCAGAAGCTTGTAGTTTTCATGAACTATAATTTATCAGTCTTTCTTAAATGTTTAC
>NW_011924295.1:0-986 GCF_000151845.1 Pteropus vampyrus
TCACCAGCCCCCGCCGACAACCTGCAGACATCCGGGAGGAAACAAGGCGCCCGCCTGTATGTCAGCCACGTCTTACCGTCCGTCATGCTGAAGCTTTGCCGTCTGGGGCCTGCTCGCTCTGGAGGGGCCGCCCACCCCAGGCATGGCCAGTTCCCCCAGACAGTAACTCGCTCACGTGGGACGTGCTTTCCGTTCGCAAACCACCCGCTGCAGAGCCCGCAGCCCTCATCTCCTCCAGCAGCTCCATCCCCCGGTCCGCATCACCTGAGACAGGTCTCAGACAGCCTGGGCAGTGCCCGCACCCTGCGCTGTAACTCGCCAGTCCTGGGCCTGCTCGGCCTCCCCAGCTTCCCCCGGCGGAGCCCGGCACAGGCCGCTGCCCGCATCTCCGGCTCCCTGGGCCGCCTGACCCACCGTGGTGCCGCCCCAAGGGCCTGCAGAGCCTCTGAGTGTAATGAACTTCTCCCTGCTGGTGTCTGTGTGTCTCACCAAACCTGATTAAAGACACATCCCGGGCAAGTCCTGAACACACTGCCCGAAGGTGCGTGCAAGCTGCATGGGAAGGAAATGGACTTGGCACTGTTCACTAGTCAAGGAAACAGGTGACGTCTCCTCTTCGGGGACGGAGGAGTTGCTTCAAGGACAGCGACTGACCCATCGCTGCAGGTGCTCACGCAGAGGAGGGTTCTTCTTTGAAGAATCTGTTCTTACACTCTACGATATGATTTGACTGGCAAATCTGCGGCTCGGGTTAGGGTGACAGACAGGAAAGGCAGAAGAGGCAGATGTGGACGAGGCATGAAGGAAAGCTTCACGGAGGTGACAAAGGACGTTGGATGCCTGTCCGCTAAGGGCCACGAGCAGAAAGGCCGCTGAGGGAGAGCCTGGGCCTTCGGGAAACTTCTAATGGAGTTTCCTAAGGTGACTTTCAGCCCAGGTGGATTAAAGGGCAGTTGGTGTCCACCCAGCGGTCCACTCTGGGACCA
>NW_011924296.1:0-986 GCF_000151845.1 Pteropus vampyrus
GGAAGAACCGCAACTGGGAATGGAGACACAGGAGACACGACCGACGCACCCCCCTGCACCCTGGCTCCAGACACCTTTGGAGAAACAGCGGACACGGCAAGAACCGCATTTTGGCCGCCTGGTGGCCGGGGGGAGCTGGACGGGCCCGGCCGCGTGCCTGGGCCTGCGGGGGGACCCGCAGTCCCTCCGCATCCTGGGAGGCAGGGCACGGCCACCCCCCGGGCGAACTGGCTCCCGAGTCCGTGATGCCGGCGGAGCGCCCCTCAGCTGGCTGAGTCTTCTGGGCACCGGGTCGGCGAGCCTTGCTTAGTTCTAGGATGTAAACTAATTTTTAAAAACCTGCTTTGGGAACTTACAGTTCTTTTTTAAAAAGATTATTTTTTTAGAGCAGTTTTAGGTTCACAACAAAATTGAGGGAAAGCAGAGAGTTCCCATCCACCCCTGTGCCTCCCACGGTCTCCCCGTCCTCAATATCCTGCACCAGAAGGGACAGTTGTCACAACGATGAACCTCCCCCGAGATATGGTCATCGCCCAGAGTCCACAGTTTCCAGAGGGTTCGCTCTTGGAGTTGCATTCACGGCGCTTTGGGAGGCTTTGTACTTAGCGGGTTCTGCGGTCCCGTCTTCTCCAGAATGTCAGTCACTCTCAGGTTTGGGGGGGAAATGAGGACACTGATCCATCAAAAGGGCCACAGTCCAGAAGCGGACAGAGGCCACCCTCCGGAGGCGCTGCCTCGGCAGCAGAGTGACAAGGAGCGGATCCCTCTTCGCTGGCTTTTCCAAAGCTCATGAGCACAGTCGTGTCAGCAGGAAGGGGTGACAAAGAACGCAGAGCAGGGCGACGCCCATGAGATAGGCCGGGTGCCCTGATGCTGACAGCTCTCGCCAGACACTGGTCAGGGGGTCACCTAACTGGCGTGACTGATTTGGCCAGGCCAGAAGAGAGTCACGAGGACAGAGGACATCAGGGGTCACAGATGCTTGA
>NW_011924297.1:0-985 GCF_000151845.1 Pteropus vampyrus
TTTATTGAATGCTTCCGTGATCAGCTTTTGTCAATCTGAGTAACCCCTTGATATATATATACGTATACATATATATGAACGTGGGGAGGATTTTAAAGTGTCCTTTGCATGTTGTGACAAGGAAGTGTAGGGTCAGCGAGGGCCCAACTGCAAGGCGATGACCCACTCTGGGAGGAGAGGTGGCACCAGGGCACTGGACACTCAGGTCGGGGGTGCAGGTCAGAGCAACTCCACTGCTGCAGGCACCGAGTTTACGCCGGGGGAGTCTAGACACCGAGCACTCCTTCCACGCCGCTTGGGGGTGCGCTTCCCCTCCTCGCACTCACGCCGGCTCGCGTGTCAACCGCAGGCCGCAGGGCCACCGCGGCCGGAGCCTCCTCTTCCCACTTCCGGCGCGCCCGCGCTCCCGAGGGGCCTCTGGGCGGCGCCCGAGAACCCCCAGGCGCGGGTCCCCTCGCCCCAGGCGGCTCCGGCAGGCGGTTGCCACAGCCGCCACCGTCGAGGCCGGGTTAGGTGGCGCGGCCTGAGGGCGGGACGCCCTCGCTCGGGCCGGCGGACAGGCGGCCATGTGGCCCTCGCCACCGCGGGCCCGCACGGGGCGCGCCGTGCTGCGCTGGCTGCGCGGCTTCGTGCTGCCCACGGCCGCCTGCCAGGACAGCGAGGACTACTTCCACTACGAGGTCCTCTTCCGAGACCTGGACCGCAACGGGGACGGAGTGGTGGACATCAAAGAGCTCCAGGAGGGGCTGAAAAACTGGAGCTCCATGTTCGGCCTGTTTTCGGAGAAGGTAATGGACCAAGAGAACGTGGCACCGGGAGTCTGCAGAAATGTTGGGCGGAGCGGGAAGCCAGACTTGCCCTTTCTGGAGCTTCTTTCAAAGGCCTCTGTCGTGAGGGTGGAATTCTCTTCCGTGAGCCCCTCATGCAGAATCATGCAGCCCAACAAAGCACGGTCTCAACTTTCTTAAGACGGCTACTGTCCACA
>NW_011924298.1:0-985 GCF_000151845.1 Pteropus vampyrus
ACTGTTGCATTTTGAAAACATTTGTTAAAGAAAAATATCCATAAGTTATGTTTAGCCATTAGTGAAATCTTGTAAGCTTTCTCTTATCAGATAATAAAACTCATGTACGTGCTATATGCAAAGCCCCCTTTCCTGTTTTGTTCTGGAGGCTTAAATGTTGTAATTATTCCACTCTCATTTTGGTTTCTGATCTCACTTTTATTTTTACCTTCTGTGTGTGTAGTCAAAATATCCAAAGTAAATAAATAAGCAAACTGACAAATGTAACAATACATTATTCCTTTGCTCACTTTTGTACTTCTACCCTGATGATTTTATTCAAAATTCTATACCTTTCATAACTTCTGCCATTGTTATGACTTTTGTAAGAATGCTCTCTGTGTTCAAAATAACCATCAAGGCACTCACTAGTAAAAATTCACATGGTGTTGAAAATGCAACATAAAAATCTTTACTCAGGTTACATTAAACTGATCATCATTTGCTTCTCACTAATGAGAGGTTTGCAAAACTTGTGGATTCTGGGCAGAAAATCTGATGTTACTGAGTCAATCTTTATAACTCTAAAGATATAAAGAGAAGATCACAGGGCTTACATTTTCTCTGTGAATTAATGCTTCCCAGTATAAAAGTACCCATATCATATTCTGACCCGATCATTTTTGGTCATTCATCCTTCTTGAGAGAATTTATTCTTCAACATTCTAATACTGCTATACCTCCCAAGGATTATCAGGAAGTGACTCTGCTCACATAGCACTGGACCTCCGAGCAAACCACTCCAGGAAAGAGTACAGGGATCCTATGAAATCCGCAGGGACCTAACAATCCTCTAACATTTCATCTCTAGTGTCAAGAGGCTCTCATCTCAAAAGGGATCAATGCATTAAAGTAGGCTTAAAATATCTTCTTGAGGAGTATATCCTGCCTTAAATATATGTATCCTCCCCCTCCCCTTCCAGATGATGGATATTTCAGTCTCTGG
>NW_011924299.1:0-985 GCF_000151845.1 Pteropus vampyrus
TAGGTTATTGAATTTGATGGCATATACTCTTCATAGTATTCTAGTATGATCCTTTTTATTTCCGTGGTATCTGTCATAACTTCTCTTTCATTTCTGATTTTGTTTATTTGTGTCCTTTCCCTTTTTTCCTTAGTGAGTCTAGCCAGGGGTTTGTCAATTTTATTAATCTTTTCAAAGAACCAGGTCTTTTTGGCATTAATCTCTTCTATTGTCTTTTTGTTCTCAATTTCATTTAATTCTGCTCCAATTTTCATTATTTCCTTCCTTCTGCTAACTTTGGGCTTCATTTGTTTTTCTTTTTCTAGTTTTTTAAAGATGTAACGTTAGGTTGCTTACTTGGGATTTTTTTGTTTCCTGAGATAGGCCTGTTATGATGTAAACTTCCCTCTTATTACCACTTTTGCTGTATCCCAGAATTTCTGATCTGTTGTATTTTTATCCTCATTTGTTTCTATTTATCTTTTGGTCCCTTACTTCTTCTTTGGCCCATTCGTTCTTTAGTAGCATGTTCTTTAATCTCCACGTATTTGTGTTTTTTCCACTTTCTTTTTGCAGTTGATCCCCAGTTTCAAAGCATTATGGTCAGAGAATATGCTTGGTACGATTTCAATTGTCTTTGAAGTTATTGAGGCTAGCTTTGTGTCCCAACATATGGTCTAATTTCGAAAATGTTCCTTCAGCAAACAAAAGGAATACTTTACCAAAGAGACTGAAAATTTAAAAGGATCAAATCTTAATTCTGGAGCTGAAAAACTCAATAAAAGGGAAGAAGAATGAAACAGCAAGCTTAGGAAACAGAGCTGATCAGATGGAAGGAAGAATTAATGATATCGAAAACAGAAATCTGGAAATGACGCAGATGGAAGAAGAGAGAGACTTGAGAGTGAACAAAAAGAAAGAAACAAAGAAAGAAAGAGGAAGGAAGGAAGGAAAGATGAAAGAAAGAAAGAAAGAAAGAAAGAAAGAGAGAGAGAGAGAGAGAGAG
>NW_011924300.1:0-985 GCF_000151845.1 Pteropus vampyrus
GAACCTATATAAGGAAACCATAAGACCCTATTAAAAGAAATCGAAGAAGATACAAAGAAATGGAAAGATATTCTGGTTTTGGGGTTGGAAGAATCAACATAGTTAAAATGACCATCTTACCTAAAGCATTATACAGATTTAATGCAATCCCCATCAAAATCCCATTGACTTTTTTTTAAGGAAATGGAACAAAGAATCATCAGATTTGTACAGAAGCACAAAAGACCTGAATTGCCAAAGCCATCCTGAGGAAAAAGAATGAGGCTAGATGCATCACTCTGCCCAACTTCAAATTATACTACAAAGCGACAGTAATTGAAACAGCATGGTATTGGCAGAAAAACAGACAACCAGACCAATGGAACAGAATCAAGAGTCCAGAAGTAAACCCATATTTCTATGGGCAAATAATATTCGACAAAAAAAGCCAAAAACATACAGTGGAGAAAGGAAAGCCTCTTCAATAAATGGTGCTGGGAAAACTGGAAAGCCACCTGCAAAAGAATGAAACTCGACTGTTGTCTATCACTACACATCAAAATTTACTCGGAATGGATTAAGGATCTGAATATAAGACTTAAAACAATGAAATGCATAGAAAAAAGCATAGGAACCATATTCAAGGACCTTGGACTTAAAGAAGATTTTATGAATTTGACCTCAGAGGTAAAGGAAATAAAAGCTAAAATAAATGAATGGAACTGTATCAAATTAGAAAGCTTCTGCTCAGCAAAAGTAATTGCAATGAGGTAAAGAGATAAGCATCTCAATGGGAAATTATATTTGCAAGCAACGCCTCTGATAAGGGCCTAATATCCAAAATATACAAAGAACTCGTGCAACTCAATAACAACAACAACAAAAAAACCAAACGATCCAATAAAAAAATGGGCATAGGACCTGAACAGACATGTCTCCTTAGAGGACATACAAATGGCCAACAAATATAAGAAAAGATGTTCAACATCACTGCTCTTAGGGAAAT
>NW_011924301.1:0-984 GCF_000151845.1 Pteropus vampyrus
CCTATCTTTTGATTGGAGCATTTAATCCATTTACATTTAAAGTAATTATTGATGGATATGTAGTTATTGCTATTCTATTATTCATATTTTTTATCTTTTTTTCTTTTTTATTCTTCTTAAAGAAGTTCTTCCAACATTTCCTGTAATACTGACTTGATGGTGATGAACTATTTTAATTTTTTCTTGTTTGAGAAGCTCGTTATTTGTCCCTCGATTCTAAATGATAGCTTTGCTGGATGGAAGAATCTTGGTTGTAGGTCCTCTCTTTTCATCATGTTAACTATTTCGTGCCAATCCCTTCTGGCCCGCAAAGTTTCTGTTGGAAAATCAGCTGTCTTATGCGAGCTCCCGTGCGGGCAACTAACTGCTTTTCTCCTGCTGCTCTTAAGATTCTCTCCTTGTCTTTAACCTTTGTCATTTTAATTAGGATGTGTCACGGTGTGGGCCTCTTTGGGTTCATCTTATTTGTCACTCTGCACTTCTCCGTGTTTCTTTTGCCAGGCTAGGGAAGGTTTCCATCATTATTTCATCAAATAGGTTTTGAATTCCTTGCTCTCTGTCCTCCTTCTGGTGTCTATGATGCGAATGTTGTTACGCCTCATGTCGTCCCAGAGCCCCCTTAAACTATTCTCATTTTGTTGGATTCTTTTTTCTTTTTGCTGTTCTGATTGGGTGTTTTCTGCTACCTCATCTTCCAAATTGCCTATTTGATCCTCTGCTTCATCTAATCTGTTGATTCCCTCTAATGCATTCTTCATTTCACTTATTATATTCTTCATTTCTAACTTTTTTTTTTATGTTTTCTGTATCTCCATTTTTATGTTTCCTGTCTCTTTGTTAAAGTTCTCACTGAGTTCGCCTACTCTTCCTCCAAGTTCATTGAGAATTCTTATAAACCAATGAACTCTGCGTCTGGTTGTTTCCATTTTGTTAGTCTCTTGGTTCTTTTATGGAGCTTTGTTCTGTTCTTTCATTTGGGACATG
>NW_011924302.1:0-984 GCF_000151845.1 Pteropus vampyrus
CTTGGCAATGGAAGCGGGTATCCTGACCAGCCACGGCTACTCGGCAGGGGCCGGCCCCTACTTCCACGACACACGCGTTAGGGGCTGGGAAAGGTGTGGGGACTGAAGAGGAGGTCCTGTGCTTTTGCAGAAAGATACAACAGTGGACCGCCTTCCACTCCATAGATGTCAAATACCCTGCCCCCCAACGAGGACGGTCCAAATGCCTGCCAGACGTTGCCAGATGTCCCCAAACCGGCGGGTTGAGGACCACAGCGCTGCACGATGCTCCAAGCAAGGTGCGTGCACCTCGGCGCCCGCGACGGCAGCTCCGGGACGGGCGGGACGGGGTCCTCGAGGCCGCCGTGCAGACGGGGAAACTGAGGCCGGGCGGCGGTCGCAGCAGCCCCGGGCTGACGCAAACCTCCCGTCCGCGCCCTCACGCGCCGGCCCCTGCGTACTCGGTCCCCACGCGCGGCCACCAGAAGTGAAAGTCGCGCGAGGCGCCCGAGTCGCGCGAGGCGCCCGGGCCGCGCCGCCGCCACGCGCGCCGCCCGCCCCGGGGTCCCCGGCACGGCCCCGCTGAGGCCCCCGGCCCCGGGAGCCTGCGCTGCTTGCGCGGTTTTCCTTGTACAGTTTTCGCGGGGGGCGGCCGCAGGCTACGCACCCAGAAGGAGGCCGTCCAAGTCAAAGAGTAGGTGGGTGACGGGCCGCGGCGGGGAAATGGACGCCGCCATTGTGTCGCCTTCCGGCTAGGAGGGGGCAGGGAGGAGGCGCGCGCGCCCGATGATCGCGCCGGTTCGCGCGTCCCGAGACGCTCTGCGCACGCGCGCCCCGGGGCCTCGCAGAGCGTCGCGCGCTTCCGACGTCTTGGAACGCGCGCTCTCAGCCGCGCGCACGCGCCCCAAGACGGTCTGCGCAAAAGCGCTCCGGGCCCTCGGGAAGCGTCGCGCGCCTCGGGCATGGGGGAACGCGCGCTCTGAGCCGCGCGCACGCGCGCTCCCG
>NW_011924303.1:0-983 GCF_000151845.1 Pteropus vampyrus
CATTTTCGTTGTCACTGACAGCTTTCTCCCCAGCCACTGTCATGAGTTTGCTACGTATTCAGTCTGTTTTGATTCTTTTACCACTTACGTGTATGTCCCGTAGTCAGCACATATATTTCACGTTTTAAGAATGTACGTGGCATCATTTTGCATACATCGTTTAAGGGCGTCTTTGCCCAAAGCGTTCGCATTTCGTCTGTGGGTGCGGGGAGGTTGGTTGGTTCATTGCAGCCTTCACGCTGGTCCCCAGGCTTTGCGATCTGCCCAGGCCGATGCACGCTTGGGTGGTTTTCCACGCCCGCGGCAGCCGCCGTGCGCTGTAGCCAGGCTTCTCCAGATCGCACGTGGGTGCTGGGTCGCGGGGTCAGCTGTGTGCGGCCCCGGCTTCCTGGTAGCACCTCTCACGGAACGGCCCAGTTAACAGAGCTGCTGCAGGAACCAGAAACTCTAGTCCCGTGCTCGGGCAGAAAAGTCACCACGTGTGTATGAGCAGACGCATGACGGGGACACACTGCGTGCCTGTGCAGGAGTGACAGGCACTGTACCGGGACGTGCTTTAACCAGCAGTGGTGAGATGCACAGACGCGGATGACTGTCACGGAGGGAGTATGTCCTGCCAGCCCTAGAGACGGGGCGGGGCACTCCTCACAGGGCCACCCGGGTGCGCCGGGGAGCGTGGCAGGGGCAGGGCACGGGCGGGAGCCTCTGTGGTGCTTCGTGGGAAGGAACGGGTGGGCAGCCTAGGGTTGGACTGTGCGGTGGGAGCCTGGCTGCCCAGGTCCGGCCCTGGGTGAGTGAGCAGAGCAGTCTCGCCACCTGGCTCGTGAAAGCCAGAGAGAGGGGCGGGTCCAGGCGTGGCCTCGAGACTGGCGGGCTCTCTGAGGGCAGTCTCTCCAGGGTCAGCACGCCTCGCAGATAAGCTACACAGGTAGGAGGCACGGCTAACGAAGAGAAGCAACTCAGAATGAGTGGGCTCGGAACCG
>NW_011924304.1:0-983 GCF_000151845.1 Pteropus vampyrus
TAGGCTGCAAGTGGTCAAGACTGTCGTTTTCATTGAGGCTGTCTCCCTCAGTCCCTGAACTGCGAGTTGCTACACACTGTTGAGGATGACCTGTATTCCACACATTCAAAACCACACTGTACTTTCAGTCCAATTCATTAGATTTCCTCTAACTTGGGACTCTTATGTACATAAATAATTCACAAGAATGAGGAAGGTTGGAATCATGGTATGATAAGTTAATTTGATTTATAGTATGAATATCTTGTGAATTACATAAACCATTGTTATTTGTAGATGGGATATCTCAAGGTTTACATTATTTTAGATGTACAGGAAGTGGGTGTCTAACTAAAAGACCTCACAGAGGTCAAAATAGAGGTGAGGACATTAGGCAAGTAGGAAAATGTCAAGTACGAATTTGCATACTTTTTAATCCATTGCCTCCAACATCCCCTTTAGGTTTTCCATCTGTTAGGGATGGATAAGGCTGAGGGCATAACTAAGGCATGCCTCATGGAAGGCATGGTTTATATAAGCACAAAATGAGATTAGAATATTGAGAGACAGACATAAAAAAATGATTGTTAGACTTTCTATTACTTGAAGCTTAGTGATATCTCTACATTTTTAAAATCTAGTGAAAATCGTTAATTCTGAAAATGATCCTAATATTAACCCCAAATTTATTATTAAGCCTTTTGAATATTTCAGGAGCTGAGAGAATGGATTGGTGCACTAGTGAATTTTGCTTGGGGTGGACAAAATGTGAACCATGTGGAAAAGAATGCTATTGTGAAACACACGTCTGGCTTCTAAACCTGGACTCCTTCCTTAATATACTCACCTTGGCAGAAGTATTTAGTCTCTAAGACTCAGATTTAATCATATTATAAATTGATAATCATATTATAAATTCTGGCATTACCACCTATATCTTAGCATTTTTGATGAGGGTCAAATAAGGTCATGCATGTAAACATATGATTAAGGGCTTGGTATGA
>NW_011924305.1:0-983 GCF_000151845.1 Pteropus vampyrus
TCATCTGAACGCGTCTATAATCACTAAGAATTAAATAAATGTGTTCCTTAATGGTGTGATTTTAAACATAGTTACACTACCCATCTTTATAAACATGAATAATTACAGACAGATGATCATTACAGGGATTCTGTTTCCTTTCATTAAAAAAAAGGAAGGAAGGAGGGAGGGAGGGAGGGAGGAAGGAAGGAAGGAAGGAAGGAAGGAAGGAAGGAAGGAAGGAAGGAAGGAAGGAAGGAAGGAAGGCAGGCCCGAGGGCTAGGTAGAAGTCGACGAGTCTGAGACACGTGGCAGGCGAATTTCGCGTCGTTTGAGAAAAGCAGTCACGATTCCTCACGGCAGCCGGTGGGACGCAGAAGCACGTCCTGGCTGCGTGAATGATCTGGCTAAAGGCAAATCCCAGAAACATGACCCACGGCATATGCCACTATTGGTCACACCCGAGGGACATTCCGCTGTGACATCCTCGTGATCTACTGAAGAATTACGTTTGTGAATTCACCACTTACGGAAGTCCTATGTCCTTGCACCCCTGGACCCAGCTCCTTAGCCCATGCTTGTGCTCATATGTGTGCACACACGCATACACGCACACACACACACACACACACACACACACACACACACACAGAAGTACCAGGAAAAGCAAAAGCTCCGTGGGCCATTCTAGCTCAGCTGGTTAATTTATAGCATCCTCGGCCTGCTAGATATTTTTAGCTTTCTGAGTGTTCCAATCAATAGTGTCAATAACAGAACTTTTTCCTATAGCTGATACTTGCAGATACACATGGCAAAATTAAACTACATAAACATGAATCGCAAAGGCGGATAACACTCCTATAGAAGATCCTGTCCACTATCTCTTAGAGCAGCGGTCCTCAACCTTCATGACTCCAGGGACCGGTGCTCCTATGAGAATCTGACGCCTGAAGATCTGAAGCAGAGCTGAAGGCGGTGATGCTGGCGCTGGGGGAAGCAGCTGC
>NW_011924306.1:0-982 GCF_000151845.1 Pteropus vampyrus
CCCAGGTGCCAAGGGAGAGTTGGGTGAAGACAGGGCGTCTGCTAGGCTGGGGGTGCAGTCATGTGCAGGCATTTACCCTGTACCCATATTGTTCTGTGTAGTTCTGGCTGCCTTGATGGGGATGGGGGGGTGGGCAGGGTGGTGCTTGCTGCATCCAAAGGGCAGGTCTCACCTCAGGCTGCTCCCAGGCCAGGGCAGTGCTACTGCCAGCCAGCCCCACCCTTGCCCCAGCCAGCCCCACCCCTGCCCCCAGCCAGCCCCACCCCTGCCCCCAGGCAGCCCCTTCTCTGCCCCCAGCTAGCCTGATGACTGCTGGCAAGCCACGTGACCTGAGCCCACGCAAGGTCGCATTCCCACTGTGTGGGAGGTGGGCATGGCAGGCCATGGCAGGGAATGGCTGGAAGGTTTTTATTGGCCCTGGTGCGGCTGACTCCTTCTGGGCTCCGGTTTCCAGTTGAGATCATAATAAGACGGTATTCACGGACTCTGTTCCACTTAGAAACACTCCGGAAAGGAGATGAGAGGGGGAACGGGAGGGGTGGGAGGGTGGGGGAGGGCCGGGGCAGCAGGTAGGCAGCCACAGCCAGGATGATCAGCAGTGGTGTCTGCATCTGCCAGGGAAGGGGTCCTGACACAGACCTGGATCAGGGCCACTGGGAGGGGTCTCGGCTCCCAGCATACAGGATCCCTTCTCTCCAAGAGGCCACCTGGGTTCTGTTTTCCACTCAGGCACCCCCAGGGATATCACTTCACCTCTCTGGGCTTTAGTTGCCTGCTCTGTGAAATGAAGGAATTGGACCATCTCCCACTCAGCTCAAAAACTCTAGGATTTTCTTGCCAAGGGGATGATGTAACCGCGGAGTTCTCAGAGAGAGCCGACTGCGGGCACTGGACTTCGTCTCCCAGGCCAGCCCTCGGGTTCACTGCTCCCGCCTCCCCTACCCAGTGACCCCTTGCCAAGACCACTGAAGAAAGACAGGGT
>NW_011924307.1:0-982 GCF_000151845.1 Pteropus vampyrus
TTCCAGGTCCTGGCCACTGTGAATAATGCTGCTATGGACATTGGTGTGCAAATATCTTTTCAGATATGATTTTTTTTTAAGTCTTTGGGGTAAATATCCAATAGAAGGATTGCTGGATCATATGGTAGATCAATTTTTAGTTTGTTGAGAAACCTCCATACTGTTTTCCATAATGGCTGTACCAATTCGCAGTCCCACCAGCAGTGTATGAGGGTTCCTTTTTCTCCAAATCCTCTCCAGCATTTGTTATTACTTGCCTGTTGATTATAGCCATTCTAATAGGGATGAGATGGAATCTCATTGTGGTTTGATTTGCATTTCTCTAATAGCTAGCAATGTTGAATACCTTTTCATATGTTTTTTGGCTATTTGTATATCCTCTAGGGATAAGTGTTCGCTCAGATCCTCTGCCCATTTTTTGATTGGATCGTTTGTTGTTGTTGTTGTTGTTGTTGCTGTTATTGAGTCGTATGAGTTCTTTCTATATTTTGGATATTAAGTCCTTATCGGAGTTGTTGCTTGCAAGTATATTTTCCCATTCAGATGGTTGACTCTTTACCTTGTTGACAATTTCTTTTGCTGAGCAGAAGCTTTTTAGTTTGATGTAGTCCCATTCATTTATTTTTGCTTTTACTTCCTTTGCCTTTGAGGTCAAATTCATAAAATCTCCTTTAAGTCCAAGGTCCTTGACTTTACTCCCTATGTTTTCTTCTATGCATTTTATTGTTTCAGGTCTTATATTCAGGTCCTTAATCCATTTTGAATTAATTTTGCTATGTGTGATAGACAACAGTCTAGTTTCATTCTTTTGCATGTGGCTTTCCAGTTTTCCTAGCACCATTTACTAAAGAGGCTTTCCTTTCTGCACTGTATGTTTTTGGCTTCTTTGTCAAAAGTTATTTGCCCATATAAATATGGGTTTACTTCTGGACTCTCGATTCTGTTCCACTGGTCCATGTGTCTGTATTGCTGTCAATACCTG
>NW_011924308.1:0-982 GCF_000151845.1 Pteropus vampyrus
CAGGGTTTGGGGGACAGGGGTACGGGCCGGGTGGGTGGAGACCGGCGGGTGGGGATCACACGATGGGAAGAGCGTGGAGGACAGACGGGGTCGCCCAGGATGAGCTTGTGGTGGGGGTGAGGGGCGCCCAGGGGTGCAGATGAGGGTGGCGAGGAGAGTGAGGGTGACGACGGCGCCTGGGGACAGGTATGAAGATGGCCATGCGGCTGGTGGGGCCGGGCCCGGGCGGGATCCCTGCTCCTCGGAGGCCCCAGCGGCCTTGGCCGGAGACCCTTTCCCGGCGGCGGCTCCAGCGGCGAGTCCCCGGCTGCGGTGGCCGTGGCGACACTCCGGAAAGCGCGCGCTCCAGCGGCGAGTCCCCAGTGCGGTGGGCCGTGGGGTCTGGGGCCGGCCGGGGATCGCGGAGTCGCAGGACGGGGCTGCAAGGGCTTGGGGGCCGCGGCGGGACGCGGCAGGAGGCCGCTGGACGCGACGCTGCGGCCGCAGCCGGGGCAGCCCCGCAGCCGCACTGGCGCGCACCCGGACCGCGTCCTCTCCCGCAGCCCCGCCCGCCGCGTGCGCGCCGCCCCGCCTCCCAGAAAACCCGGGCGGAGGCCCCGCGCCCAGCGCCCACAGCGCCCCTACCTCCTTTGGGATGGCCATCAGGGCCCAATGCGGCCTCCGGGCTCCTCGGAGCGCTGCTCCCTGGCTCCGTGAGCCGGAGGACAGATTATTACCGCCCCGCCCCGCCGCCTTCAGCTCAGAGCACACCCAGGGGTGAGGGTGGGGGTGCGGTGGGTGATGTTGGTCGCTGGACCCCTGGGTGGGCAGTGGCAGTGGACCACCTAAGAGGCCCCTCTCCCACGGACACCAACCAGATCCCCACTGCAGTCAGAACTCTCAGAGGCCACCGTCAGTCACCCTCTACCTTCAGGCCACCTCTCACCCCTGGGACCTGGGCTTCCATCCCGACGTCCTGATCTGCACCCCCAGGATACCAAAC
>NW_011924309.1:0-982 GCF_000151845.1 Pteropus vampyrus
TCAGGACATTTCAGGGCTCAGTGAGTGACAAACCAACGTGAGGAGAAGCCAGTCTGGGCGCTGATTCTACTCTCGGCTCCGAGGCCTCTGTCTAATCGTGGAGAAGGGATGCTCGTCGTCTGGAGCAGCCTCTGCTCCTCCTGCCTTCGTGAGCTGGCTCGTCACGGTCCACGCCCTTCGCTGTGGACAAGGCAAGTCCATCTCGCCCGGTCACTGCCCTGTCTCGCCTGAGCGCGTGTCCAGCCTGCCCAGTCCTCCTCTCAACCCGCCGCCTTGAGAGCCACCGCCCTGCGAGCACGTAATGCCCTTGAGCGCCCTCTACAGGCAGGACTTCCATCTGCCCCTCGCCCACCTGCTCTCAGGCTCTTGCCCCATCACTCAGCTGAAACTGTCGCCTTCATGGTCCCCAGCGGCCTTGGAGCTGCATGGCTTGACTCCCTAACCCCCCACCCCCCGCCCCACCCAGGCTTATCTCCTGCCACGTGGCCCTCCACGCTGCCAGATCAGTGGCAGGACAAGCCGAAGCCACACGCCTGCCAGCTAGCATCCAGGGGGGAGAGAGGCGGGTGGAGGGGACAGGTTTGCAGAGGAATGGTGGCCACCAGGCTTCCACATTCAAGCCTCGCAGAGCCCAGCCTTATCCTGGCCTGGACTCCTCTTTCCCTTCAGCCCTTTGAGGGGGCCATGGTTCCCTAAAACTCAACAGTCTAACGAACAGGCTGAAGCTTGTTTGCCTGGATTTCTGAAGCGGACACCTGAGTCCCCACAGGACGGCCACAGGTGGCTGAGGCTCTTCCTACTTGATCCGAGACAGAAGTTTAATTCGGAGAGCTGGAAGGCGGTCACTTAGCTGGCGAGAATGTCCACCCAGCCTCCGGCAGCCACACTGTGACACGGTGGGGTTGCTCCCAAACTTTCACAGAAGTGTCCGTCCTTGCAAATAAAGTCATCGGGGGAAAGACAGCGAGAGAGAGAGAGAGAG
>NW_011924310.1:0-982 GCF_000151845.1 Pteropus vampyrus
TCACTCATTTAAGTAACTCCTGTCCTTGACCCCACCAAGCACTGTGACGAGGCCTGGGGACCGAAGCCAAGCCTACGAACAGGGGCCGTGAAGGGAGGTACCGCGGGCCGAGGACACGTGACGGCACAGGAGTCACCGGGTGCGGGGAGGCCTGACCAGGAACAGGGACCCGTGGACACGAGGTGGCACCCAGGTCTCAGGGGATGTTCTGGGCACGGGGCGGGCAAGCTGGCGGCCTGGCAGGGCTTCCCGTGTTCCGGGACCAGCTGGCGAGAGCCGCTGGATCCCACACTGGCCGAGACTGCCGGCCTGACCTTCGTGGAGCTGCGAGCTGCCTCCCCCAGGCCCCCTCGCTCACACGGTCACAGCCAGGGGCCGCCCTGCCCCTGCGCACAGCGTGGGAAGCGCTCACATCTTGGTGAGGGGTCGTCCTGCCACTGGAAAGCAAGCAGACGCTTAACAGAGAGGGGAACCCCGCCCGGGGAACCCCGCCCGTCACTGTCTCCCAAACACCAGCCGGCTGGGATTCATCGGTGAGCTAACCCCGCCCCCAGGCGCTCAACCTCAGCTTGACTGACACTGGGGCTGGACAGCGCCTCCTGGGGCAGTGGGCATGGCTGCCTGGGCAGTGGTGAGCAGTGTCCCCGGCCTCTGTCCACCAGACACCAACAGCATGCCCACCCTGCTTGTGACCAGAACGTCTCCAGACACTGCCAGGGTCCCCAGGGGGGCGAAGTCACCCCACCGATCATGACTGCCCTAGACGAATGCCACGTATTCTGGCCACAGTCCTGCTGTGTGGTCAAGACCGGACGTCCTCTCTTCTGCTCATTACTCAGTGGGGACGGCTGAGCCACCCACGCAGCTGGATGGGGAGGCTCTGGCTGGCCCTGGTAGCTCTGGCTGGCTCGAGCTGGGCTGCTGCTCCAAGCGAAACATTCCGCTTCCACCGAGGATTCGGATCCTGGGTTTGAAGCTGCTC
>NW_011924311.1:0-982 GCF_000151845.1 Pteropus vampyrus
CGGGCCCGGTGTCGCCCGCGCGGTCTCGGGCGCTTTTTTTGCGGTGGCGTGCTGCGCATGCGCGGGCCGCGGCGCGCAGGCCCGGGCGTCCGGGCGGCGGAATCTCGGGGCGGGCACGCGGCGCGCACGCTCGGCGCCGGGGGCGCGCACCTCCGTCGGCCGGCGCGCACGCGCGGTCCGCGCCGACGCATCACGGCCCCGAGGGCGCGAGCCCGCCGCCGCCGCCGCCGCCGCCGCCGCCGCCGGGCCGGGACCGCTGTGCGCCCGCGGCGTGAGGCGTGGGAGGGAGCGCGGCCCCTCCGCCCGCGGCGCCGCCCGGCCATCGTCCGCCTTCGCCTGCCTGCGCCGCGCTGTGTCCGGGTGAGTGCCGGGCCGGGCCGGGCCGGGGCGCGGGCGACTCCCGGAGCGGGCAGTCGGCAGGGCCGCGGCCCGAGGGCGGAGGGCCGAGCGGAGCCGGACCCGCCAGTCTCGGCGCCAGATGCGACGGAGACCGGTTCCTCCGGCGCCGCCCGCCCGCCGGCCACGGCTCGGGGAGGCCGGGGATATGCGGAGGCCGGGGGCTCGGGGAGGCCGGAGGCTGGGGCTTCAGGGAGGCTGGGGCTGTGGGGAGCTTGCGGACAGGCCGGGGCTCAGTGAGGCCAGGAATTTGGGGAGACCGGGGGCTGTGGGGAGACCGGGGTCATCGGGGAGGCCAGGGGCCGGGGGAGGCCAAAGATATGGGGAGGCCGGGGGCTCCGGCAGGCCGGGGCCGTGGGGAGGCCCGGGGTTCAGCGAGGCCAGCGATGTGGGGAGGCCGGGGGACATGGGGCGGCCGCGAGCTCATGGAGGTCCGGGAATTCGGGGCAGACGGAGAGGCCGGGGATGCAGGGAGGCCGGGGTCTCCGGGAGGACGGCCGACCTCCGCCCGAGCGGGCCAAGTGCCTCCAAATACAAAGGGGAGAGAGAGGAAGGAGGAGGAGGAGGGAAATCCGCCGGGGACGCC
>NW_011924312.1:0-981 GCF_000151845.1 Pteropus vampyrus
GTGAAGCCATCAAGGTTTGGGGATACCCCACCCCCACCCCATTTATGATTTCTGTTTGTTTGAAGCCTTTTCATTATATATCTAATTTATTTAATAGATACAGGGCTATTTATGTCATCTATTTTCTCTTGAATGAAATTTGGTCCTTTATATTTTTCAAGAAATTTGTTCATCACATCTAAGTTGTTGAGTAAACCAACAGTTGTCATAATATTTTTCTATCACCATTTTAATGTCTGTAGTATCAATAGTGATGTTCTCTCTTTTATTTCTTATCTTGGAAATTTATATCTTCTCTCTTCTTTAAAAAAATATTAGTGTAGCTAGAGGTTAATTACCTATATTAAACTTTTTTAAAAGACAGCTTTTGGTTTTATTGATTTTTTTCTCCATTCTCCTTTCTATGTCATTGATATATTAATACTCTTTCTATGTTATTTTCTTGCTTCCTCTTACTATGATTTTAATTTGCTTTTCTTTACCTAGTTTCTTAAGGTAGAAAATTACAATATTGATTGGAAATTTTTCTTTTCTTCTAATATAAACATTTCATGCTTCCAAATTCTTTTTGCTCCCTGCTTTAGATGCATTCCACAAAATTTAATATATTCTTTCATTATCATTCAATTCAAAATATCTTTAATAAATGCTTTCATGATTATTCAATTCAAAATGTTTATTGTTTTTCTTCTTTGACCCATGTGTTATCGGAAGTGTGTTATTTATTTTCTAACCATTTGGAGACATTCCTTAAATTATTTTTGGTATTGATTTTTAGTTAATTTCATGTAGACAGAGAACACATTGTGTTTTTATGGTTTCAGTTCATTTATATTTATTGAGATTTGTTTTGTTTTTCATAAAATAGTGTATCTAAATGTCTATGGAATGTTTGTTTACAGTGGAAAAGAATGTGTACTCTTCTTTTATTGAGTGGCATGTCCTATAATAGTGATGTCTTTGTCTTTTATACCTTTACTG
>NW_011924313.1:0-981 GCF_000151845.1 Pteropus vampyrus
CGCACTAAGTAGCTTCAGTCCAGTTTCCTCAAACAATCTGATTGGGATTACCATGTCTGGCTTTGATTAATCAATACTTATCTCATTCTTGGCACTGGAATTATTTGCTAAGGCAACATGGATATTACAAAATGGAGGGAGAGGGGAAAGCATGTTGGGTAATTGAACACAATGTCTGCCATACTGTTCAAAGTCTTTCATTTAAGGGCAGGAGTGGGAAGAGAAAAAAAAAAAAAAACAAGCTTGATTGAGTAATTTTTTGGCACCATTAACTACAGACTCAGTGATGCAATTGAAATATCCAATCTGATATTGAATTGATAAGGAGACTTCATCTTTTGTTTGAGTCTTGGCTGAACACCAACCAGAATGAGAGAAAAGAGTAGAATAATTTTAGCTATTCTTTTTCTTCTCCTTCCCTCTCTCCCTCCCCTCCCCCCTCTCTCTCTATACACACATATACATATGAAATAAGGTGTGTGTGTATGTCTCTCTCTCTCTCTCTCTCTCTCTCTCTCTCTCTCTCTCTCTCTCTATATATATATATATATATATATATATATATAATCTCCAGAATTTTTATAATCATCTCTTATTTCTTCTCAATATCCAGGTGAGTGACAACCCCTTTGTTAGTGTGTCTGAGAAAACTAAAAATCTGGTTCTATTTTTTTTTCCTCCATTCCCTTTTTCCACCAGCTGAACAGAAATGCCTGTTTCTTATTTTGTGGCCCTAAAAGTTTCAGCAGATCTGGGGTCCGGATTACAGATTGACCCCTCTTTGCTCTTCGAAACCTCTAAAAGTATAGGATAAAGCACCGAGGGTTTCCACTTTTGCTTTGGGCTACTTGTAGGATCCCATAATCTTTTTAAGTTCTAGGTTTTTACAGACCAGTTCTGCAGGAAGGCTTTGCCTCTCCCACACATAAGCTCTATTCTGGCGGCGGGGTTGCTTACTCCAGTTTTCAGCCTCTCCCTTAC
>NW_011924314.1:0-981 GCF_000151845.1 Pteropus vampyrus
TGGGCCACGTTCCTGGTTCCCAGGTAATGCACCAAACCGAGAAAAGGAAAGAACTTGTCCCAGTGGCCCTTCGGCCCCACCATCCATTTCCATTGCTTCTGTAGGACAGAGAAAAGGCCAGGAAACAGAGCAGGAAGAATAGCCTGGACCCCCAAAGAGAGGGGCGTCTTGATGCAGACATGAGAAAGTTGAGGCCCACTGTCCCAGGCGGAAATCCATCTGTCAGGACAGGAGCCCGCTCAGCGCTGACTTGAAGGCAGAGGTTGCTGCCTGTCAGAAATGTCCGCATCGTCAGTGGTTCGCAGCCTGTGGCCAGGGACTGGCCAGTGCTTGGAGCCATTCAGAGCGCAGTGCCCCTGACGTCATGATGCTAAGGTACTGGTGGGTCCACAGCCTGAGAAGACCTTTGGCCTGGGACCAACTTCAGCCTGACATCCTGGTAACACGTCACTTGGGGAGCCTTTTTCTTCTGGGGAGTTGGAAGAGCTGTCCATGGACGTGAAACTCACAGATAAAGCTTTGACAGAATTTGACAAAAAACTTAAATTTATAAAAACAGCTTTTAACACAAGCAGGGAAAGAAAGAAAAACCTCTCCAAGGAAGTGTCTGAACCGAAGGGATGGCTCAGCGTTTGAAGAAGAAAATCAAGTGCTGAAAAACCTCCTTGTTAACTCGCATCACAGGAAGGATGTAAATTAAAGAACCTGCCAGAGGACCAGGCCTCCCTGGACACGAGATGGGCGTGGGGAGATCTGGGGGCAAGTTCCAGAGTAGACCCAGGCCCTGAGCACAGGGGTGTCCCTGGCTGAGCGTGAGACCGTTACTCTGCTGAGAGTTGGAGGTGGAGGCACCCGAGGCCATGCCCAGCGGCGGTGTCGCCTGGGCCTGGCTGCAGAGCTGCTACCTCGGAGTGTGGGGCTCCTCCTGGAAGCTTGTGCTCACGGTTCCACAGCATGCAGGGGTGACATCCCCACACACAC
>NW_011924315.1:0-981 GCF_000151845.1 Pteropus vampyrus
ATGGTTCACATATACAATGGAATATTACTCAGCCGTTAAAAAAAAATGAAATCGACCATCTGCAATGACATGTATGGACCTAGAGGTTCTTATGCTGAGTGAAATAAGTCAGACAGAGGAAGATAAATATCATATGATTTCACTTATATGTGGAATCTAAGGAACAAAAAGAACAAACTAATCAAAAACAGACTCACAGATATAGTGGACAATTTGGTGATGGACAGAGGGGAGTGGGGTTGCGGGGCTGGGAGAATGGGGTGAAGGGTTAAAGAAGTACAAATTAGTAGCTGATGGGTGGTCACGGGAATGGGGAGCACGGCATAGGGAATGCAGTCAGCTTTAATACGATGGCTAGGTGGAGGGTAGGGGAGGGAGGGAGCAAATGGGGGGATCGTTTTATTAACCATATAGATGTCTAAGCAACGAACTGTATACTTGAAACTAATTTAAATAAATAAATTTTAAAAATAATTTTTTTACTTTTTAATTGAAGTATAATTTATATGCAGTAAAATATACAAATCTTCAATGTTACTGTTCAGACAGTTTTGAGAAATAGTCATGCCCAAGTAGTTCACACCGTTATGAAAATACAGAGCATTTCTAATGTCCCAGAAGATTCTAGGATTTATTCGGAATTATAGAATACGATATCTTTTGAAACTAGAATTCTTTCGCTCAGTATGTTTTTTAGATTCTTCTACGCTATCATATATTATCACTACTTCATTCTTTTTTATCGTAGTATTTTATTGTATATATATATATATTCTATTTTATTTATCCAATAAATGGGCCTCTATTGGATTGTTTATCCAACGTTCTGCTGATAAAAATCTGAGTTGTTTTTAGTATGGGGCTATTATGAATAAGTTGCTGCAAACATCCTTATATAAGTCACATAAGATATTGTTTGGTCATTGTTCATTTTGTTAGAAAGCGAGTCCATTTAAATACAAATATTAAATGGTATGGGTG
>NW_011924316.1:0-981 GCF_000151845.1 Pteropus vampyrus
CACCCCTCCACACACACACACACACTTCCCCAGTGCAGGCTCCTGCCAGGGACCACCAGGGTCCTTCCACAGGGCGACTCCAGGCAGCACAGGAAGCTGATGTGCAGTCTTTACTCCAAAATTAGCCTCCGTGGCCTCTGGTGACAATCAGCAGCATTAACGAAAGTTACCAGCCAATTATCTCCGTATTAGCAATGTAAGCAGCCGAGGTGTGTTAGAGGCCCAGTGGGGTCTGTGCCTCCCGGTCTGTGAGTGAAGACCTAGCGACATGGGGAGCCTGTGTGGATGAGACTGTCACCCAGGGCTGGCCCCCCTGCCGTCCCCCTCGCCCCCCGCCGCTGTGCTGGACACGCTCACGCCCCTCTGAGCAGTGGGAAGGATCCCAAATTCATGCCCCTTCTCACCAGTTCCTCCTGCCTCCTCTCGGGCCACAGTCCATCCGCGTTTAAGTTCCAATGATCTGTTTGCCCCAAATTAGTTGGGGAGACTCCACGGGCGAGAACTGACTGCAGAGGTGTGGGGCCGCCCAGGCCTGTGCGGAGGGGTGAGCCGCTGATCGGATTCGCTGATCGCCGGTCCACGCTTTCCTCATTTAGTTCCAGCTTTTGTGAGCCAGGTCAGGCGGGACCCGCAGCAGACGGGGAAGCTCCTCCATCCCCGACTCAACAGAAGGTCCCGGGGCCAATCAGCTGAGCCCTGTCTGCTTCCCCGGGGCACAGAGGCCCTGGCATCGCCACCCCACACCGTCTGAACGGGCCAGAGGGATTAAGAAGCTGGGAGGGACCACGGGGCATTTCCATTGTCCCCCCAAGTCCCACCTTCTGCATCTCCCAGCCGCCCGAGGCCAGATCGAGGGGACGAAAGGCAGTAGCTGGCACGTGTCCGCACTCAGCTGTGCAGACGCTCGGCTCGGGGTCCTGCACTCTACCTCACATAATAACTCTTTTACGCACGGGTAAACTGAGGCTCAGGGAGGGGTCG
>NW_011924317.1:0-979 GCF_000151845.1 Pteropus vampyrus
TCAGTAGCCGCTCCCTTTACAGAGGGTCAGGCGGCATTGGCATGATTTTCCCCTTGGGCGTCACCTCCCTCACACAATCCACATCACCCTGACTATGGTGGACGCTGCTCCCGGGGCAGCGGGGGGGGCGGGGGGCTCCAGACCCGGCTCTGTGCGGGGAGCCGGGCGGGAGCGAGGCGGTCACGCCCAGCCTGCTCTTCACGGCGCGGGCGCGGTAGAGGCCACCGCTCCCCGCCCACCCCGGCCCCGGTCACCCTCTGGTCTGGCGTCACCCTTCTCCAGAGTTTTTTCTGAAAGCTTGGGGTTTTTGTGCAGTTTAATTTCTATAGACAGATGACTCGCTGCTTTTTTACGCCGACCTCGTCTCTGAGCGTGTTCGGTGCAGCGCGGTTTCCGTGTCAGCGGCTCGTCGCTCTTTGGCGAGGCGCTCGGGCCGTTTGTGGCGGGGGCGCTGTCAAGCCGCAGTGGCCAGTACTTGGACGTGCTCGCTGCGGGGGAAGCGGCGCTGACGAGGGCCTGGCTCCCCGCCCCCCTGCCTCCCACCCCCCCGCTCCCTGCTGCACTCAGGCTGGAGGGTGTGCTGGACCCTCCATGGCCTTCGAAAGACACCTGGCCTCCGCGAGTCCCTCAGAGGGGCTCACGTGCGTCCCCTCCGCGTCCCCAGCCCTGCACCTGGACGCTGGCACGGCTCGTCGGCCCGCGTCAGCGTGTCTGGTCCTGCTCTGCCAGGTCAAGCTGGGCTCCTCGCGGGGCGGCCCGTACTTGGGGGTCCACCTGAGGAGGAAAGACTTCATCTGGGGGCACAGGGAGGACGTGCCCAGCCTGGAGGGAGCCGTGCGGAAGATCCGCAGCCTCATGGAGCAGCACGGGCTACAGCAGGTGTTCGTGGCCACTGACGCCGCGCCAGCGGGTATGCGGCTCTCACGGGGTCTGGGCGGCCCGGGCGCGTGTGCCATCCCCTGCCGCGCTGCCTGTCGGG
>NW_011924318.1:0-979 GCF_000151845.1 Pteropus vampyrus
GATCTGCGCAACAGCAGCTTCTGCATCTTGGGAGATGTTTAAACATGGTGGCCTGACATCTGTCTGAAATACTGCCCAGGGATTCTTGCATATTGAGGCAGCAAAAGAGAGGGAGCCCAGGGTCCTTTTCATACGAAGATGCTATCATTCTTGTCCACTTTAGTCTTTAGCACCTGTCACCATCTCTTGCTTATCCTTCTTTATATAGGTTGCCCAGTCCAACTAATCCTGTCCACCCACACCGGATTGGGTGGATCCTCACCAATTTCCACAAGTATTGCCCAAACAGTGCTCCAACTGTCCTCACTGCCTCTCCTATCCCACCCCCAATGTTGTGGAAACTGGCTATCTAAAATTCAAGTCTTAGCCTGTCTCTTTCCTGCTAATATCATCAACCTCCTCTTGTTCACAAGACCAATTCCAATTTCCCAAGGGAAGGTTGTTTATGACTGACTCCAGCTGCCTTTTCAGACCCAGGTCCTGCTTGTCCCATCCCTGCCTTATTGCTACTCAGCCTCTGGGGAGATGATCATGAAGCCATGTGGTAGGTGCCTGGGCTGGGGCCAAAGAAGCACCGGGGATGGAGGCTGTAGTCAGGACTGCTTGAGATGCACAAGGAGATGACATTAGAGCTAAGCCTTGGAGAAAGAAGGGTCACCGGGTGACAAGGAGAGAGAGAGTAGCCCCAAAGGATTTTTTATATTTTTCGCTGGCTTGCTTTTTCATATAGAAGAGCAGTTCTCAACCACAGGACATATGGCAACCCCTGCAGACATTTTTGGGTTGTCATAACTGGGAATGGGGTGCTACTGGCATTTTAGTGGGTAGATGCTTGATGCACAGGAGGGTGCACTGTGTATTATCCTCCAAAGAATCATCCACCAATATATTAGTAGTGCTCACTTTGAGAAACTCCTAATCTAGAGCGTAAGCTCTATGAGGGCAAGGGTTACTTTGCTCCCATTCTGGTCATCGTTAT
>NW_011924319.1:0-979 GCF_000151845.1 Pteropus vampyrus
TCTCCACATCCATGAGTCTCTGTTCGTCAGTTGTTTTCAGTTTTAAATACCACAGATGAGTGAAATCATATGTTCTCATCATCTTTTTTGTGTCTGACTTACCTGGCTTAGCATGATAATTTAGATTTAACTGATATGAAATAAACATATAAAAATCTAATTTCCATAAAATTAAAGATTAATGACTTTTTGCCCACATGTTAAACAACAAATCATGAGAAGTACTTATAAGGAGCCTATTCTAAATATATACAATAATACACACACACACACACACACACACACACACACACACACACACTGAATATATGCAATAATATATATAGATTATTGGTTTTAGTATATATATATAATATATACAATATATAATTATATATGCATATATAAGACATATTATATATGTTATATATAGCATATATATGTATTATATATTACACATATAACTATATATTGCATATATATTATATATAATGCATATAATATAGGTATATATGTATTATATGTATATATAATTATATATATAATATAGGTATATCTATTATGGTGACATTGATTAATGAAATTCAGTAAGTTTCAGGTGTACAATTTAATAGTAAGGCATATATATATATATATATATATATATATATATATATATATATATTGCATTGTGTGTTCAATTCTCATAGTTAGATTTCTTTCTGTCACTACATATTTGACCCTTTTTACCCCATCTACCTCCCTTCCACCTCCCATAACCTCTGGTAATCACTAGTCTATTTTCCATGTCCATGAGTCTCTGTTTGTTCTCTTCATTTGTTGCTATTATCTTTATAGTCCACATATAAGTGATATCATGTGGTTTTCAACTTTTTCAGTATGGTTTATTTTGCTTAGCAAGATTATCTTGAGGTCCATCCATATTGTCACAAATGGCAGTATTTCATCTCTTAATTATGGCTGAGTAATATTCCATTATATATATGTACCACAGCTTCTT
>NW_011924320.1:0-979 GCF_000151845.1 Pteropus vampyrus
ATAAAATTAGATCTAATATTTAGACTCAGTAAGGAAACATTTTCTTATAAAAACAAATGTTATACTGAACCTTATTTATGTGTAGATGATACCAGTCAGTTTGTGGAGCTTGTGGCAGAAGCAAAAGATACGTTAGTACAGACTTCAAGGGACAGCAGACAATTCTGAGGAGCTTCAAGTTGGCAACTCTAAGTTTTTCCTCATATATCTCTGACACAAAAATATGTGAAACAGATGGTACTGCTTGGCTATTTATAGTTTTTGTTGAAACTTGTTAAAGACAGTTTGGATCATGATTTAACAAATCTTATCACCCCCTTCACTGAAACATACCACAGGGTTTTTCTTAGAAAGTGTTAGAAAAGCAGCTGACAATAGCAATGTTTCTTCTTTCTACAGATGCAAAAACTAAATTCACCAATGGGCTTCTGTATGCAAGCAAATATACATAGAAAATCATGTACGAAATTGGGAGACAGCCATGTCTTTTGAATAAGCAGGTGTACCTGGGATTCCTGACACATGATAGATGATAGATAGATGATAGATAATAGAAAGATGATAGATAGATAGATAGATAGATAGATAGATAGATAGATAGATAGATAGATAGATAGAAGATAGATGATGACGATGATGATAATGATGGTGATATATCAATAGACAGATAAACAGAGAGGTGGATGAACAGACATACATTCTATTTTGATGTATCTTTTTCTTCGAATGAGTCATAGCCATTGATGTATGTGAACTTTTGAGATCAGAAGTATTCATTTAGAAAAGAAGAGCTAGTGACAGATTAATGCAAGTTCATAGAAGAGAAAAAAAGCACAAAATAATTCCCTAGTACAGATAATTGCTATTATTCCACCTTTCCTCTCTTCTCCCTACTTTCCTCCTTTTGTCGTCTTTCATCTCTCATCAACCCCCAGCTTCTTCTTCCCTTTCATTTTGTCCTTCAAATGCTTTGGGGGTT
>NW_011924321.1:0-979 GCF_000151845.1 Pteropus vampyrus
GCATCGCCCTCAGAGCCCCGAGGCACCGGGAGGGCCGTGAATTTGCCGTATATGAGCCAGTATCTCGGGAAGTCTGAAGTTCCGGCTCAAAATGGAAGTCACTAGAGAGCTTTTTGCCAGATCTACCATATACATATATATGCATATATATGTTCATCTATATGCATATATATGTATATGGTGGATTTTCGAAGGAAACATGGGTGGACGCCTGGTCTACCAGAGAAGGCAGGCCGCTCCCAGCACCTCCACCTCCCCGGAGTGTGGACACCGTGTGTTCCAGAGCCACAATTCAGCAGGATCTCTTTTCATCCCAGAGGCCCCGGGCTCCTTCCTAAGGCCTCTGCTCCTTCCTGCTTTCCGCATTGGAAATCAGACTTCTGGACGGAAGCAGACACCTCCCTCTCCCTCACCTTTCTGCCTGGGATGGTCGTAATGGTCCCCGTGTACGCATTCAAAATGAAGAAATGAAAGGCTCAAAGAGGTGATGGCAAAGCTCAAGAGGCACGGAGGCCGAAATCAGACCCACAGCTGTCTGCAGTGTCCCCCAACTGACCTCTTTCCAGCGAGTGACGGCCTCCAGGGACGGAGGGGCCAAAGCATCCCTGGGTACGCTGTCTGTGGGTGGCCTGGAGCTCTGCACGAGGATACAGAGAGCAATGAGACGTCGTTTGTACCTCTAGGGGCTCAAAGTGTCAGTGAGTGCTTCCGCAACTTCTGTACCGCCGTACCCGCAGACGACCGGCATCGCCGTCAGAGCCCCGAGGCGCCGGGAGGGCCGTGAATTTGCCGCAAGTGATCCGTATCTCGGAAGTGTGCAGTTCCGGCTCAAAATGGACGTCAATAGAGAGCTTTACGCCAGATTTACCATATACATATATATGCATATATATGTTCATCTATATGCACATATATGTATATGGCGGATTTTCGAAGGAAACCTGTGCGGACCCATGGTCTCCAGAGAAGGCAGGCCGCT
>NW_011924322.1:0-978 GCF_000151845.1 Pteropus vampyrus
CATGTTAACCTCTCCTGGCTACTGTATACCACATAAAGCCTCATAGATCTGACTTTGCTAAATTGTATTTTCACGACTGAGCTAGGGATAACACTCTTGGTTTTCAGCATGCTGCTTGGATTCTCTATAAAATAATGTCATTGAATCCAATGGTTTTCTTGGCAAAAATTTAGATGTGACATCCTTTATTTGGTCCTTTTGGTGTAGACAAACTGAGAAATGATTTTTATTGCTTTGGAAAATGGTGTATGTTTCAATATAGGAATTCTCATAGCAAATCATAGTCTTGACATTCCATATTCTTCTCTGAAAATAGAGAAAATGCTTTCTTCAGGACACACAGAACTGAGAGTCTATGTGTTATGATCTAAAGCTTGTTGAAAGATGTGCTTATCCAAATAATAACAGTAAGTCATGTGTATTCTCATCAAGGGGTTATTATGCTATTTATATTCTTAACACATGGAAATAAGAAATAACATCGTGATAAATATTATTGGAAATATGCCATTTTAAAGTATGAGATACAGCTAAAGCAGTGTTTGGGGAGAAATTACAGCTTTAAATGAATATGTAGGACAAAAAGAAAGATTGAAAATCATCAATCTAAATTATGATTTAAAGAAGCCAGAAAAAAATTCTTTAGCAAATAAAGTAGTAAGAGAAGATAAATATATAAGTACAATCAGTGATATAGGAAACAAATATATAATAGACATTTTAAAAGTAAATAATTAATTAATTAAAATATTAATAAATTTGATGAACTATCAGCAAGACTAATCAAGAAAAAAGGAGAACATTCAGATTACCCATATTAAGAATAAAATTATAAAATTAGACAAATAAAATAAGACATCAAAATGAAAAACGTCATGCTATACATTTGAATATTTATATAAAAATTTGTCAGACACTTCGAAAAACACAAGCAGCTAAAACCCAACCACAAGGTAGAAATAAAAAAATTTTCTATCG
>NW_011924323.1:0-978 GCF_000151845.1 Pteropus vampyrus
TGACAGAGAATTCAAGATTGTACTTCTGAAAAAACTCACTGAGATGCAAAAAAGTTCTCATCGACAGTTCAAAGAACTTAGAAACAATATCAATGAACAACAGGAATCTTTTACCAAGGAGACTGAAACTCTAAAAAAGAACCAAATAGAACTTCTGGAGATGAAGAACTCACTAAAATAGATGAAGAATGAAATAGCAAGCCTATGAAATAGAGCTGACCAGATGGAGGAAAGAATTAGTGATATCGAAGACAGAAATCTGGAAATGCCACAGAAGGAAGAAGACTTGAGAGTAAAAAAAAAAAAAAATGAAATAACTCTACAAGAACTGACACCATCAGAAAAAGGATCGTAAGAATAATGGGTATACAAGAAGGAGAAGAGAGGGAAAAGGGAACAGAAAGCATATTCAAACAGTTGATGAGAATTTCCCAAACCTATGGGAAGAACTGGATCTTTGAATCCAAGGAGCAAGTAGAACATCCAATTATCTCAACCCAAAAAGGTCTTCTCCAAGACATATTATATTAAAATTATCAAAAATTAATGACAAAGAAAGAATTCTCAGGCAGCCAGGAAAAAGAATACAGGACTTCTTAGCACAAACATTATAAGATAAAAGGGAGTAGAACCAAATATTCAAACTATCGAAAGAAAGAAATTATCAACCAAAAATAATATATCTAGCAAAGTTCTCCTTTAGATATGAAAGAGAAATAAAGATCTTTTCAGACTTACAAAAGCTGAGAGAATTTTCCACCACAAGGCCTGCATTACAGGAAATACTGAAAGAGGTTATTCTACCTAAAACTAAAGGGCAAAAAATTACCGATTATTGCGGAGCCCTAGGCGAATCAGATCAAAAGCTTCCAAAACTGTCGCTGACAGTGACAGGGACTGAAACTGATGGTAGTGAGCATGATTAAATATCTATCAGAAATAAAAGGCATTTTTTTAATGCTTTAATATAAAGCAGTG
>NW_011924324.1:0-977 GCF_000151845.1 Pteropus vampyrus
GGCCCCGGCTCCAGACCCCACGGGCGCCATGCGGGAGCTCGGTCGGCATGTCACCTGTGACGTGCAGTTCCTCCGCTCCCAGGGAGACCCACGTGGTCCCAAAGGTGATGCTCGAAGACCCTGTGATAGTCTCATCATCAGGTTCTTAGAAAGTACCCCCTGGCTTTGGAGCAGGGAAAACGGGCATGAGTCGCTCGCGCCCTCACGAAGCGAGGACGAGATTTGGTCTGAAACAAACGCCATTCTCGGTGTTGTTTCTGACGGCCCCACGAGCCAGGAGACACTAACTGGTGTGACACCGCATCGGGACGGGGGGCCGTGCTGGCCTGGTCACACGGCCGCGCTGCGAGGGGGCAGCGCATCTCGGCCCCACCGGCCGCCCGGGCGGGGCGTGCACCGCGCCCGAAGCACGGGGGCCGAGGGCTCCGGCCGGCCGCCCACGGCCGCCCCCGCTGCCGGACCCGCGCGCATGTCCAGCCTTTGCTTGCACACAGCCCTCGTCAGCAGACTCGCGACTTCGCAAGGCCCGAGTCCCCTCATGTGTGACACTCCTAGGGTTGAACCCAAGAAGCCCCCGACGGTGACGCCTCAGAGCTGCTGTCTGGCCCAACAGAGTCACGTGGAAACTGGCCTCCGGCCGAGTCTGCACGTCCTCCCTAAAGACTTATGGAGAGAGCGAATCCCGTGGAACAAGAAAAGGCCATTCCAGAGAGGGGCAGCGCAGGCTGCTAATCCCCGGGCCAGGCCTTTCATCAGAGAAGGGTTTTCCGAATTTAGCCATCACAAAGCCACGCCGAATACAGCGGGAGAGAGTGACAGCTTCTTAGGTCGGCTTTGACATATATCGTAGACGCACCCTCTCATCGATCTTGGCACTTCAAAGGAACGAGCCTCCCGTCCCTGTCACCATGAAAGGCCCGGCCGGAGACGCCTGCGTCTGATGGCACCTTGCCTCCCGTTGTTCCATGGGGGGGGGT
>NW_011924325.1:0-976 GCF_000151845.1 Pteropus vampyrus
TAAGAAATGAGCTAGAGCTTGGATTCCAAGAGTGAAAAGAACACGCAATATCTCAACCCCAAAAGGCCTTCACCAAGACACATTGTATTAAAGTGATTAAAAATCAGCCCCAAAGACAGAATCTCAGAGCAGCCAAGGAAAGAAAATGGTAACACATAAAGATAAACCCATTAGATTATCATCGGACTTCTCAGCACAAACCTTAGAGGCTAGAAAGGAATGGAATCAAATATTTAAAATATTAAGTGAAAGGAACTACCAGTTTAGAACAATTTATGCAGCTAAGCTCTCCTTTAGAAATGAAGGAGAAATTAAGACCTTTCCAGACATACAAAAATTGAGGAAATTCTCCACAGCAAGACCTCCACTACAGGAAATACTGAAACAAAATATTAGCAACAATAAAAATACATAATTAAGAGTAAGTGACTATAAGGCAAATAAGAGCAGAGGAGTGCAACCCTTACTAAGAACAGGGCATTATAACTTAAATAATAAGAAGTGCATTATAGCAGGATAGTAATGAACGTTCAGCATACATAGGGACAAATTGAGACAACAATGACTAAAAAGGGGAGGATTCAAATATCCAAATTCACAAAGGGGAATGGAGATAAGGCGCATGCAGAAGAAAATGAACCGCCGTATATAAATATAAATATATATACGTATATATATAAATATATATATAAATATAAATATATATACATATATACACATATATATACACATGTATATACGTATATATATATATACGTATATATATTTACACATATATACACATATATATACGTATATATATACATATATATACGTATATATATATAAATAAAACTATCCTATTCACATTTGTAATGGTACACACATACAGAAGATTCAGAATTGAAGTATATAACATAAAACAAGAAGAACCAGAAAGAAAACACACAAAAGCCAACCAAAATAAAGAAAACAGAAACACGAGGGCAAGGAAATG
>NW_011924326.1:0-976 GCF_000151845.1 Pteropus vampyrus
TTCTGGCTTTCCTAGCAGGGGGGCCTGGGCGGAGCGCGGTTCACTTTCCTGGGCCGGTGGAAGGAGACTGTACTCTTCGAGCACCTAAAGGAGCTCTTTGTAAGGTGATTCTGCCTGTGAAGGTGGGTCGCAGGGGCCCTGGCTGCTCTGAACAAATTAGGTCTCTCTGGGGTTGTGGGATCTCTCTGCTCCCTGCTCCAGGTACCATTCATGTGCAGCTGAGTTTCCCAGAGGTTTTCATTCCTTCGTTCCTTCATTCATTCATCTGGCAGGGGCTCGGGTTGTGTTCCTGCCCCTCCCCCACCCCTCCTCCCTCTGGCATTGAGGGCTCACTGCATGCAGGGGAAACAGGTGGCTTGGTCTCGGGCTGCCTAGGAGGAGCCTGGGGTCAGGTGTGAGGAATTCCAGCCGGAGGAAGGTGAGCCTTCTCGCCAGAGCCTGCGTTTTATCCTTCATCACGGTGGGGAAGACGAGGGAAGCAAAGCTCGAAGCTGAGACGGACAGGCCAGGCGTCAACCAGTTCACAGAGAAGCACCAGGAAAAACCAGTTTCCACGGAGAAATCATTTCCGCCTTGCCTGCTTTATTTGCAAACGTGTCACTTCCAGAGGCGTAAGTGACAGAGCCGTGTTGTCTCTGTCATCTCCGTGAGTAATGGGGACTTTTCCCAAGTGGGGTTCAGTGTGGGGGTTCTCTGGGGGCAGACAGAGGGGGTGCTCTGAGCCCTGGACTCTGTTTTCCCAGGAACCCCAGCTTCCTGTGTGGATGGAAGCCCGAGGTCCCCGCGGCTGCCGGGTCTGGAGCTGGGGACCCCTCTCAGGGAAAAGCCGGAAGTGTCCCTTTACAGCCCCCTCCGGAGCTCCAGGACGGGGACAGTTAAGGATCTTTGCCATCCGGGTGACCTCAGGCCAATTTACTGAAGTCTCCTCTTTGAGTAGGAGGAAAGCACCCCGAATGAAGCCCGGCCTGTTCATCTT
>NW_011924327.1:0-976 GCF_000151845.1 Pteropus vampyrus
TCAACTTCGATTGGAACAAAGAACAAACTCTTACGTTAGAGGATGGTCACAGGAAACAAAACGAAGCACTGTTATCGATTTAAATTGGGCTTTACTGTCGTGAAAACCCTTACCAAAACAGTACCTTTTAGCTTAGATCTCTTAAAATGTTTGGTTTGCAATTTTTTAAGCAACTGTGTTGCTCGCTTCAATACCCGTTGTCAGTTCTTGCAGAATGTTGATCTTGATCTTCCTCCTTTCAAATCTCTCTTACCTGTGCATCTCCACAGATGTGGATGGCAGACTTTTTTAAAAGGCAAACAAGAATCTGTCTGATATCTCTTCTTCCCCTCCCCCGCTCCCCATTTTAGAAAAAGTTAAAGCATTTGTATACATTTTATGGTTTGGGGAACTGAAAAATAATGCTTTTAAAAGCTGTTTACAGGTTTACCTGTTTCAAAAACAGATTTATTGAGGTATAATTGATATACTGCACATAATTAATGTACACAATTTGATAAATTTGAACATGTGCATATATCTGTTACTATCACCACAAACGAGGCAATAAACATATCCGTCAACGTTGAAAGTTGACTTGTGTTCGTTTTTGTTAATTTTGCGAGTGTGTCTATGGGGCGGAGTCGGGAAGGAGGGGGGCAGTCGGGGCATTTACTGTGAGTTCCACCCTCCCAATGTGACTGTAAGCGCACACATTGCTACCTGCATTTGCTGTGCTGTTCAGCAGCTCTGTAGACAGTACTCGCCCTGAGTCAAGGTCACTTCACTCCCTCTGAACGACACCCGCTCTCTGCCCTGACTCCATCCTCTTGTAACCGCCATCCTAGTTTCTGCTTCTATAAATCTGGCTAATTTAGAGTCCTCATATAAGCAGAATTAGGCAGTATTTGTCCTTCTGTGACTTATCTCAAATAGCGTACTCTCTTCCAGGTCCATTCACGTTGTCACAAAAAGTAGAATCTCCTTCTTAAGATGA
>NW_011924328.1:0-976 GCF_000151845.1 Pteropus vampyrus
GCTAGGCCTACCTTTCATCTTTTCAAGAAATGTGCCTGTGTTACTTCTACTGGGGCTGCATCCTTTACCTGTAGGTTGGTGATGGAGCCAAATGTAATCTCGGTCGTCTTATAACTCTCTTGAAACTTTACACAGCTAAATATTAAAATAAAAAAAAAACTAAAGTATTGATACATGCAACAACATGTACTGATCTCAATGGTATTATGTTAACTGAAAAAAGCAAATCTCAAATGGTTATATACTGTATGATTCCATTTATATAATAATTTCAACTGTAAAATTTTGATGACAGTTGCATAACTGTAAACTTACTAAAACTAAGTTAATTCTACACTTACAACATGTCAATTTTATAGTATGTAAATTATTTCCATAATGCCACTTCAGCCAAAATAAAAGAAAGAAGAAAAGGAAGGAAGGAAGGAAGGAAGGAAGGAAGGAAGGAAGGAAGGAAGGAAGGAAGGAAGGAAGGAAGGAAGGAAGGAAGGAAGGAAGGAAGGAAGGAAGGAAGGAAAGAAAAAAAGAAGGAAGAGTAGTCCTATGTTTATTTACACAGAAACAATGGGAATATACATTTACCATAACTGGAGCTGAAACTACCAAAAAGCAGATGAACTTTTGACCACATAGGTCAGGTTTAATAAACACTTTTGAAGGCCTGTGAATTTTTCTTTCAGCAACAGATAGATTAATGAAGAAACTATCAGCATCGATTCAAAAACCTACCATGGTAACTAATAATAGTCTTTGAAAATATTCTGCAAAAAATAAAAACTACATGGGCGAGGTAATAACCTTGAAAACACCAAAACACTTTTAAGATTTGAATTTCATGATCTCTGAGATTCCTTTCAGCTCTTTGATTCTGAGTCCTTTCCACTGCTTTTTGGGGGGGCAGGGGAGACATCACAACAAATTTAACCATTATCAATGGGCTTCCATATTACTTCCATATCATGCAAGTTCCCTACTG
>NW_011924329.1:0-976 GCF_000151845.1 Pteropus vampyrus
GGGGTGCCAAGGAGAATACAGGACCGAAGAGGAGGGGCCGGGATGGGGTCCTGGGCTTGGAGGGCTTCTGAGAGAAGGCCGTTGCTTGAGTCCCCGGGGTCCGCGGGGATGCAGGAGGGGGGTGGTGCTTGAGGTCCAGGTTTCGGGGAGGGCGGGGTGGGGGAAAGAGGAGAGGGCGGTGCGCAGTTCCGGGGAAGGGGAGGTGCTGAAGGCCGGGTGCGGGGAGGAGGCGTTGGTGTGGTCCCCAGGATTCCCTAGAGGGATGGCGCTGGAGGCCAAGTCTTGAGTCTGGGCACGGGGCTGGCTGAATGTGCCAGGAGGGCGGAGGCCGGAGATGTCCTAGGGGCTGTGGCTGGTAAGTCAAAGGAGTTAGCGTCAGGAGTGGGGGTGGGTAGAGGCGAAGGAGGCCTTCAACCGCGCAAGAGTCCCGTGGCCACTAAGGCGGTCATCCCTGCATCCTCAGCCCTAGACCTTGTCAGTTATTCTTCCTCATGCACCTTTAGTCTTGAGCCTTATTAGACTTTCAAACTGTGAGGATTTTTTTTCTTAATGTTTTTAAATCTTCGTTCATTACAGGAATTCCCCCTTATGAAGGTGGGAGGACTACTTCTAAAACACCCAGTGGATACCCAAAACCTGGGGTAGTACCAAGCCCTATATATACTATGTTTTTTCTTATGTATATATACCTATGATAATATTTAATTTATAAATTAGGAACAGTAAGAGGTTAACAATAGCTAATAATAAAATAGACTGTAATATATTGTAAAAAGTTACATGAATGGTCTCTAAAAATATTCTCTTGTACTTTACTCATCTTTCTCGTGATGCTGTGAGATGATAAAATGCCCACATCGTGAAGTGAGGTGAATGATGCAGCTTTGTGACTAAGTGCAAGGCTACTATTGACCTAGCTGTATATCAGATGAGGGTCATCTGGATCCTGGATCATCCAGCTGTGATGATGTCATGG
>NW_011924330.1:0-976 GCF_000151845.1 Pteropus vampyrus
TCACCTCACGGAAGGTGCACCTTGCGCGGGCGGGAAGAGGAGCCCAGGCCCCTACCCGCGGGAGGTCGAGGACTGAACGGGGGGCGGGTCCTTTCCTACAAATGCAGCGTTGTGGGACTTTTCTATGCTCGGTTCCACCACTTAGTACCGTGAAGAATTGCAATAATGCAATTCGTCTACAAATAAAACAAAAATGGGCTTTTATGGGCTGGCCTGGGAACCTAACCTCTGCGCCTGTGGGAAAATGCATTCTAAGTTTTAGACAATAAGCTGGAGAAAGTGCTGGCTCGCCCTGCGTGGGGACCGCCAGTCCTCCGGATGCGCATGTGGCCCGGCCCCGGCTGGCCGTGGACTCTGGCTTCCCAGGGGCGCGGGGCTGGGCGAGGGGGCCGGGCCGCCGCGGGTTTGGGTCGAGGTTCCCTAACATCCATCTCTCAGCCGGATTTCGATGATTCCAAAAGCAAAGCCACAGGGAGCTGACGTCGGGGGGCCCCATGGGTCCTCTCGGCTGCCCTCCACTCTGCTCCCTCTCCCAGAATGGGACCACTCACTGCCCTGACGCTCAGCGGTCAAGGTCGGTTCTCACGGGCTCCTGGCGTTGCACGGTGTTTCCGAGGCCCTGCCCACAGGCTGCCCCTAGGGGCTCGACTCCACCTTGCAGGACCCACACCTCTCAGCCCTGCTCTCCAGCCCTCGCCCCCATGTCATCACCCGGAGACCTGACTGCTGTGACAATCTCCCGTCCACGCTGGATGGTGACTGTGTGGACATCTGCAGCCCGTTAGGCGAGCTGCGGTCGGGTAGACCCCCAACGTCCTGACACTTGGGCCTCCAAGTCCTCCGGCCGCGGGGCGGGGCTTCCCAGGCCCACCTTGCCCCGCCCCTTGGCTCCGGGCTCGCGCATGCGCAGACACCTCTCCCGACAGGTTACTGGGGAGGCCCCAGGCTGTCTTGGTGAGCGGACGGGGTTGGCTGA
>NW_011924331.1:0-976 GCF_000151845.1 Pteropus vampyrus
GGTGCATCTAGGTACCCACCCGACACTCTACATGATTATTACAATATTATTGAAGAATATTATTTATTAAAATGGCATGTGAATCTACACATAAAATATAAAGTACAATTAAAAGATTGCAGTAAAATAGTCTTCGTCTTGATTACTGAGTTTTTTTCACCCATCCTCAAATTTTTTTCCCATAGCAGGTGCCTCTCTTGCATCTCTCAGTCACAACACACACGCAGGCTGGATGCTACTTTCTTTTCTCTTTTTTCTAAAACAGTGCCATTTCATGTGGTAAAAATACTTAACAAAAAATTTACCATTTTAACTATTTTTAAGTGTGCAGCTCAGTGGCATTTAAGTACATTCACATTGCTGTGCAATCAGCACCCCATTTAGCTCTAGATCCATTTCATCTTCCCAAACTGAACTTCTGGATCCATTAAACAATAACTCCTCAGTGCCACCCCACCCCCAAACTCCTGGCAACCATTCTACTCTGTCTCTATGAATTTGACAACTCTAGGTACCTTAAATAAGTAGACTTCTACAGCATTTGTCCTTTCGTGATGTGACTAGTTTATTTCAATTAGCATAATGTCTTCGAAGTTCATCCATGTTGTGTGGCGTATGTCCAAATTTCCTTCCCTTTTAAGGCTGAATAATATTCCACTGTATGTGTTCACCATACTTTGTTTGCCCAAATATCTGTCAGAGGACACTTAGCTCACTTCCACCTTTTGACTATTGTGGATAACTGCTATGAACATGGGTACACAAATAGCTGTTGGACTCCCTGCTTTTACTTCTTTCGGGTATATACCTAGAGTGCAATTGCTGGATCATATGATAATACTATAGTTAATTTTGCGGGGGGAACCACCACATTGTTTTCCATAGTGGCTGTACCATTATACATTCCCACCAGCAATGCACAAAGGTTTCAATTTCTCCACAACTTCATCAACACTTTATTTTTTAAATTGGATGA
>NW_011924332.1:0-975 GCF_000151845.1 Pteropus vampyrus
CCTAGTTTCTCCTATTGGTTCCACTTTACGTAACTACAGTATAATATCTCTAAAAGCAGGAAATAGACATTGCTATAATGTGCATGTATAGTTCCATGCCATTCTATCACATGATTAGATATCACATAAAACCACCATCCCACTGCTTCAAGACGCAGAACTATTCCATCACCACAATGATCTCCATTGTGCTACCCCTTTATAGTCACACCTGTCCCCTTCCAACTACCATCCCTAATTTCACAACCTCCAATCTGCGCTCTATCACTGTAATTTTGTCGTTTTGAGAATGTTATATAAATGGAATCATGAAATGTGTGCCTTTTGAGATTGGCCTCTTTCATTTCAGCATGATGCCCTTGAGAGCCGTCCAGGTTGCTGTGTGTATCGATAGTTTGTTCTTTTTTATTGCCAAGTATGTCCCATGGCATGAATGTGCTGTGATCTGTCTAACCCATCACCTATTGAAGGGCATTTGGGTTGTTTCCAGTTTGGGGCTGCTACAGATAAAGCTGCTGTGAACAATCATGTGAACAATGCTGTGAACAAGGTTTTCGGATGGACATAAATTTTCACTTCTCTGTAATAAATGTTCGGAAATGCATTTGCTGGGCCTTGGGCCTTATGGTAGTTGCATGTTGATTTTTTTTTATTTTTTATTTTTTTAAAGAAACTGCCAAACTCTTTCCAGAGCGGCCATATCATTTTACATTTTCACCAGCAATGTACGAGAGATGCAGTTTTCTACATTCTTGCCAGCTTTTGGTATTATCACTACTTTTTATTTTCGCAATTCTAATAGGTATGTAGCGGTACCTCATTACAGTCTCAATCTGCATTCTATTAGTGGCTAGTGATGTCGAACATCTTTTCATGTGTTTATTTGCCATGTGTTTATCCTCTTCATTGAAATGCCTACTCATATTATTTTGTGCATTTTCTAGTTGGATTTTTTTATTCTTGTTTTGAGAGTTC
>NW_011924333.1:0-975 GCF_000151845.1 Pteropus vampyrus
TCAATCTTATTTTATTTTATTATTATTTGTGCCTACAGCACCTGGTCTTCCTAGGTGGTCTCCCATCCGAGTACTAACCAGGCCGGACCCTGCTTAGCTTCCGAGACCAGACATCGGGCTTGTTCAGGGTGGCGTGGCCGCAGACCACGGACCGTGGCTCCACTGGGGCGCGAACCCAGGCCCTTCTGCGTGTAAAGCAGGTGTGCTCCCCGCTACGCTATGGAACCACGTCCTAAAATGCCGCTTTTTATAGAAACGGCGTCTTCCGTCCCTTTCGATCCTCTTTTAGCTGGTGACATGATGTCACCTGCGGATGTGTCCGTCCCTTGTTATTTTCTCCCACCACCACGTCAAGCTACGTCTAGCAGTCGCCTCTGCGTGGTGGCCCGTAGCCATCAGTGGCTATTTAAACTTCGGTTAGTTACACTGAGATAAAATAAAAAATCCAGGGTTTCGGGCCCACTGGCCACATTTCAAGTGCTCCAGAGCCACCTGCGGCCACCCGCCCACCCCCCCCCCCGCCCCACAGCACAGACCACCTCCGTCATGGCAGAAGGTCCCTCGGGGCAGCGCTGTGCTGGAGGGTGCCTCCTCTGGGGGCGGGGAGCAGGCGCGTATCCGCGGCTGCAGCCCCCGCGCCCTAACGGGAACTAACCACACGAACGCACGCAGGAATGAATGAAGGCGTGAGCAGGGAGGATGGACGAATGAATGAATGGATGGATGGGTGAACAGGTGGCCCGCCCCCGGCCTGCTTCCTCCGAGACCCCACCTTGGCCTCAGGGTCGGTGCGGAAGAGCCCCTCCAGCGCACGCAGGCGTCGATGACACCACGGTCGCGGTCCTTGCAGTAAGAGAGCAGCGGTGCACGTCGGCGGGCGCCAGGAACTGCTTGGACACCTTGTTGGTGGTGCGCACCGGCAGCAGTGTTGGCCAGCAGCGCCCGGACCGCAGTAGTAGCGACTCGATGGGGCAG
>NW_011924334.1:0-975 GCF_000151845.1 Pteropus vampyrus
GAATTAAATAAATTTTCAAAAAGAAATATAATAAACCCAGAAAATAGAAAAGATGAGGGACAAATAATTAAAAATGAGATATTAGCCATTTGAATTTATTTTTAAAATATTGGTAAATAATACAATTATAATAACTTTTGAAGATTAAAATATCAAAGTAATTAAAATACATAGTAACAATAGCACAGAGGTAGAAGAGATTTTAATGCAACTAAATTGTTGCCGGAGATAGTGCAAGGTTATTGTATAATCTTGGAAATAGTAAATGTATTAACTTTTACTAGATGTTAATAATCAAGAATGCATGATTTAACCTGTAGGATAACTACTGAACACAGTAAGAGGATGTGAAAAGAAAATAAAAATGTAAAATTAATCAAAAGAAAGCAAAACTGTTAATAAAACATAGAAAAATATGACAAATAGATAACATATGGTAAGATAGTTGATTTAGGCCCAAATATTTCAGTGAATGCCTTAAATGTGATGACAAAAATGTTGTAACAGATAACAACAAAAGAAAGCAAAACTTACAAGAAACACACCTGAAATAAAATTGTTGAAAGTAAAATCTTGGAAAAAAATATTCATTTAACCCAGAACAGAATAAAGCTGGCTTTTGTATATAAAAATTAAAGGAAGACTCTATGGCAAAAGATAAAATAAAAGCTATTCTCATTGCTGACTTAAGTCATCTCAAACCCTATATAAGATTTTAAATTTAATTTTTTAAAAACACTTAGAATGATACCTGACATGCAGTAGACACTTATCAAAGGGCAGCAAATATTATTATCCATGTATATTCTGGGCTCAGTATTCAGATACTACGTTACTTATACACAGCACCATTTAACCAGAATAAATGAAAACATTATTTCACAGTCATTCGGATATCATGTTTTTATTTAATGAAAACACCAGTGATCTATTTGCTTTCTGCTCTGAAAATGTAATAGCTTTTTCCCATTGATC
>NW_011924335.1:0-974 GCF_000151845.1 Pteropus vampyrus
ATCAGGCGATCACCTCGATCACCTGATAAGTCTAATACTCATCTGACACCATTATAGTATACAATATATGACTGTACACCTGTGCTATACTTTACATCCCCATGACTTTTCATAACTGGCAATTTGTATTCTTAATCCGTTCACCTTGTTCACCGTTCCCTGCAAACCCCCCTCTTATCTGGCAATCACCAGTTTGTTCTCTGTATCTATGAGTTTATTTCATTTTGTTTGTTCTTTTATTTTGTTCTTTAGATTCCACATATAAGTGATATCATAGGTATTTGTCTTTCTCTGTCTCATTTATTTCATATAGCATAATACCGCCTAGGTCCATCCATGTTGTTGCAAATGGTGAGTTGTTTTTTTATTTTTTAAGGCTGAGTTATATTCCATTGTATGTATACCACATCTTTATCTTGTCATCTATTGGTGGACACTTAGGTTGCTTCCATACTTGGCTATTATAAATAGCGCTGCAGTGAACATAGGGGTGCATATATCTTTTCAAATTAGAATTTTGGTTTTCTTTGGATAAATACACAGAAGTAGAATTGTAGGGTCTAAGGAAGTTCTATTTTTAATTTTTTGAGGAACTTCTACACTGTTTTCCGGAGTGGCTGTATCAATTTATAATCCTGCCAACAGTGTAAGAGGGTCACTTTTCTCCATATCCGCGCCAACACTTGTTTCTTGATTTATTGATGATAGCCATTCTGACAGTTGTGCAGTCCCATTTCATTGTGGTTTTAATTTGCATTTCCTTGATGATTAGTGGTGTTGAGCATCTTTTCATATGCCTATTGGCCATCTATATGTCCTCTTTGGAGATATATTTTCTTGGTGATTCTGAATTTTTTAATCACGTTTTTTTACTGCTCTAGTTCTTTGCCAACAGAGGTCCATGTGATGCTGGAGAGCTCGGCAGGACAGGAGTCCAAAGATGGACCTCGCCCCGGAGCTCGGTGACCAGGTTC
>NW_011924336.1:0-974 GCF_000151845.1 Pteropus vampyrus
TCATCGATCATTAAAAACTATGAACTGTCCCTTTGAGGTCATGACAGTGTGGTTAGGCCAGCAAATGGAATAAAACATAAAAGTTGAAATTGAATAAATTGAAGTTTTTACATTTAGCAAAAATTTCCAAAGAAAATTACAGATAATCTACAAGAATTTAAAATAAATTTACGAGTCAGAATCAAAGTGCTATAAAGAAATTGTAATAGCCCGCTGAAATATGAAAGGGTTAAAGAATAATTAAAACCTGAAACTGGACAAAGGAAGTCTATAACTTAGGCCTAGTTTCTGGAACCCCTAACCACATTCTGTTAATCATGAAACTTGTAACAATGAGCTCATACGCTAACTGCCAATTTTAGCCTGTGTAACCCTGCTTGCTTGCGTGGCATGAAAAATAATCAATTGTATATAAGCTGAAAATTACTGTTTGGCCATCGCCCATGGGAACACTGGCTATTGCCCATGGGAACATAGGCAATCACCCATAGGAACATAACATTCTAACACAAGCTTTCTGCTTCTGTACTTCCCGCTTGCACACCTGACCAGTGGGTTGACAGGTAGTGAATAGGAGAAAGATGGACCTTTGTGTTTAAGACAGAATGAGGAATAGGATTTGGGGCTTAAAAACCTTGTATCTTGGCATTTCGAGGCTGCTCCTTTGCAAGGACAGCCGCCGGCTAATAAACTGTCTCCTGGTTAAGAGCACTCAAGTTGGGTCTGGTTATTCTGGACACAACAGAAATAAAATGTATTTCCATATTTTAGCACTAAATTTTTAGAAATTGATTAAACTTTTGACCATCAAGAGCTTAAAATACAGAGTAATTAAACTGCAAAAAAAATTTTACACCAATTTAATATGTTATTTACATAGAAAACTATAAAAAGTCATTGAGGGAATTTTAAAGATATAAGTAAAAGATGAATATAAAGTGTTCATAGACAGAAAATTCTATATCCCCAAGTGA
>NW_011924337.1:0-973 GCF_000151845.1 Pteropus vampyrus
TGAGTGCTTCTGCAACTTCTGTACCCCAGTACACCGCAGACGACCGAGCATCGCCCTCAGAGCCCCGAGGAGCCGGGAGGGCCGTGAATTTGCCGCAAGTGAGCCGTATCTCGGAAGTCTGCAGTTCCGGCTCAAAATGGACCTCACTAGAGAGCTTTTTGCCAGATCTACCATATACATATATATGCATATATATGTTCATCTATATGCATATATATGTATATGGTGGATTTTCGAAGGAAACCTGTGTGGACCCCTGGTCTACCGGAGAAGACAGGCCGCTCCTGTCACCTCCACCTCCCCGGAGTGTGGACCCCGGGCGTTCAAGAGCCACAATTCAGCATGATCTCTTTTCATCCCATAGGCCCCGGGGCTCCTTCCTAAGGCCTCTGCTCCTTCCTGCTTTCCGCATGGGAATTCAGACTTCAGGACGGAAGCAGGCACCTCCCTCTCCCTCCCCTTTCTGCCTGGGATGGTCGTAATGGTCCCCGTGTACGCATTCAAAATGAAGAAATGAAAGGCTCAAAGGGGTGATGGCAAAGCTCATAAGGCACGGAGGCCGAAATCAGACCCACAGCTGTCTGCAGTGTCCCCCAACTGACCTCTTTCCAGCGGGTGACGGCCTCCAGGGACGGAGGCGCCAAAGCATCCCTGGGTACGCTGTCTGTGGGTGGCCTTGAGCTCTGCACCCTGAGGATACAGAGAGGAATGAGACGCCGTTTGTACCTCTAGGGGCTCAAAGTGTCAGTGAGTGCTTCTGCAACTTCTGTACCCCAGTAGCCGCAGACGACCGAGCATGGCCCTCAACGCCCCGAGCCGCCGGGAGGGCCGTGAATTTGCCGCAAGTGAGCCGTATCTCGGAAGTCTGCAGTTCCGGCTCAAAATGGACCTCACTAGAGAGCTTTTTGCCAGATCTACCATATACATATATATGCATATATATGTTTATCTATATGCATATATATGTATATGG
>NW_011924338.1:0-973 GCF_000151845.1 Pteropus vampyrus
GGTGCGGCCAGGCCTTCTGCGCCAGCGGCTGCCCCCGGGGCCGCTCCCCGGGGCCACGCAAAGCCCTCCCCCCACCCCCACCTTCTCTTCACACTGAGGACAGAGCTCTTCCAGGGCCCATCCGGCTCGGGGTCCCCCCAGTCACGTCCTCCGCGCACACGTCTGTCCCCGCCCCCCGAGGGCCGCATCGCGGGCGCCCAGCAGACGTCACCAGCTAACGCCGGTTTCTGTGCGGCGCCTGCGTGGGGCCGGGCGCGGTGCCAACGCCGCCATCCCGTGCGACCGCTGGAGCGAGGCCACGCCCAGCGCACCTGCAGGGACTGCGTGACCAGCGCTGGCAGGCGCGGGGCTCGTGCGACACGCCGGGGGCTGCCAGCGGGTGTGGACGAGGAGGCCGGTCGGGGCTAGTGCGACACCAGAGGCACCTTCGGGAAGGCGCAGCGAGGGCAGAGGGCCTGGCGCCCCGAGGGGAGGGGAGGCCAGGCCAGGGCGCAGGCCGTCACCCCTCAGGCCTGCGGCTGGGAAGGCCCCTGACCACCCGCCAGCCCCTCCTGCGCCGGCGACGCGGCGGGAGCCACTTACCTGCTGTACTTGTCGTCATACTTGCAGATGTAGCTGAGGTGAGCCGCGAACGCCTCCACCGCCAGGGGGCAGGGGATCCCCACGTTCTTCCTCTTGATGATCACTCCTGGGGAGACCGGGGGTCAGGCCCCGCCCCGCCCGCAACCACCCGCTCCCAGGGTGCGCGGATGCGCCCGGGGGGCGCGGCGGCCGCGCCTTCGCGTTCCCCACGTCGCCCCGAAGGGCTCAGCCCGGCCGAGTCCTGCGCCCACGTGCTGTGCCCCCATCTGTCCCGTGGGATTTGAACGCTAAGTGGGCAGATGACAGACTCGAACGGACTTCAGAGGAAAAGCAAAAGCATTTGCTTCTCGGTGGGGACGTCCCTTGCCACGTGCAGCATGCAATTTTTAAA
>NW_011924339.1:0-973 GCF_000151845.1 Pteropus vampyrus
GCCGGGACCCCCAGGCGGGCGGCCACCTGCTTCCGGAGACACACACTGTCCATCCCGCCAAGTCCTTGTGTCTTGGTCCGTCAGCCCAGCACATCCACACTGCACCCTGCGCTCGTCTGCGAGCAACATCCTGGCTTCTCGCAGTGATTCCTGGGCCGGCCACGAGCCACCAACACAGCAGGAGTCCTGCCGAGCCAGCGGGTCAGCAACAGCACCTGAGTGTCACCGCCCTCTCTCTCACCGCCCTCTGTCTCACAGGCGCAGGGAGGGTGGACCCCTCAGCATCACTGGCTCAGCAGCTCGGGTGGGGCCATGGGGGGCCGACCAGCCTCCCGCCTGTGAGCTCACCTGTGAGCCTCCGCCCCAGCCCCGTCTGTGCTAGGGGAGAGGAGGCCATCACTCGGGGTCTCAAGGCAGAAGCTGCTGCTGCCACCGCCCTCTCTCCACCTGACCTGGGGTACCACATCTCTCAACGCGACGGCTCCCCAAGTTGGCGGGGGCCCTGGGGAGTCGTCTGGCATCAGGCCTGCCCTCCACCCAGCTCCTGCAGAACAGCCGCCTGGGGCCATGGACACCCTGACGCCCCACGGCCCTGCACTTCCCAGAGGCAAGACTCCAGGCAGCCCCCCAAGTCCCCCCACCCTCCGCGGGGCAGGCTATGACCTCAGGCGACAGGCGGGAGCCACGGGTCCCTCCCACCCTCTGAGGGGCCCAGCCCCACTCCTGCAGGCCCCGCCCCCGCCCTTGTCGGTGTGCGTCCAGCCTGGAGGGGCGCTGTCAGGACAACGGAGCCGGGAGGCCCTGCCTGGGCAGCTCAGACCCCCTACCGCACGCCCAGCAGCCTGGCCTCATGCGCTGGATGTGGCCGCAGCCACACGCCCACCCCAGCCCTGGAGCCCCTCCCCCGGCGCCCTGGGCCCCAAAACATCTGGGAGCAGCTCATTTGCATTCCCCCCCCATCCTTGAGCCTGAG
>NW_011924340.1:0-972 GCF_000151845.1 Pteropus vampyrus
CGTCCTTTGAACAGTTATTTTTTTTTTCTAAAAAAAAACATCATTCTAGCTAAAGTCGTGGTGTCATCGGAGGTGTGTGGCGGTCACCTTCATCGACGGTGCGTCCGAGGGCGTTTCGAGCCGCATTTGAAAGGCGACCGCGGCGCGCCAGGCACCCCAGGGCCGTGGGCTGTCCTGGTTTTGTTTGGCTTTCCCCCCGATGCCTACTGACTTTGAGGCCTTTTTCAGGTGCTTGTAAATGTCAATGAACTGCTCCCTTAAAAATGGTGGACTTTTATCTTTGGCGTCCACAAGGGAAAAACGAACAAGAGCATGCATGGCAACCCAGCCAGCACGCTCTCCAAACGCCGCCCGCCGAGTGTGATTTCAGTGTCACCAGGGGTGGGGAACGGGTCCTGATTCTTGCTAACTGTTCTTTTTTATTATTATTATTTTAAAAAAATTACAGCGCAGGAGAATCTTTCTCCGATTACGAACGTGACGCTGGATCCGAGGAAAAAAATGCTAGCCTGGGCTTGCAGGAGAACTGTGACTCAGCAAGAATGCACGATCCACACACCGCCCGACTCCTCCACCAGGCCGACCCCCCAGGTGAGGGCTCGAGGCTCGTGCCTCATGGCTTCGCTTCTGGAAAACCTAGAATTTCGTGGAACAGCCCTCTGGAGTCCCCTCCCGGCTGCAGAGCCCCTTCCTATTTGCTCTGGTTGGAGAGAGAAAACCATTTCTCCTGTCTCCTTAGGTTCCGTGACGGGGGCCTGCAAAGTAAACTGACAACGGACAGGTTAACAGGAGAAAACGTGTATTGTTTTGTTTGTACGTTTAATGTTCACATTCACGGAGCTTCACAGAACAGAAGTGGATGTGACAAGCAGTGGTTAGACTCGGGAGCTTATATAAGTGTGGCTTTTTGCAAATAGGTCGTGGAGAAGTGAGTAGGCAGAGAAAAGGGGTTTGGGGGGCTTCTGGGGCTGG
>NW_011924341.1:0-972 GCF_000151845.1 Pteropus vampyrus
CCAGAACTTTAATCAATTAATAAATTATTGTTTCATGTAAAAGGAATGCATTTTGTTGTAGGTAGTTATAAAAAGAAAAGTATAAAAGAAAATAAAATTACCTAAAGTCTAACCATTCAGAGCATATCAAATCTATATCTACTTTATTGTACATATAGATATATATCTATATGTACAATATCAGACTGTTAAATCCATGGTCTAAACATTCCTCTGGTGTTAGAGATCCTCTGAGTCTAAAATGAGATTCAGACTGACTGTGTCTAATGAAGTGGTGGGGCTGCACACCCTAGTTGTCTATTTTGCAACATTTATTTAATTTACCAGTGAGCAAGTTTCAATAAAAATTATTATGCTCAGAGCCATGAGGCATAGGGAAGAAGAGGTATAAACAATTCATCATTCTAGACAGATGGTTTAGAGCTGAGCCCTGGGGAAAGAGTTTCAAGTAGAAGATAAAAGAAAACTGGTCATTAAGAAATGTTTAATGGAGCAAAGATCAGGAACAAGATCATTCTTCCAAATCTATTTGGAACAAATAAACATCACAAAAATTTCTAGCAGAAGGCAAAGTTTGTAACTTATGAGTTTTGCAGATTTGGATGCAACATGCCCAAAACAACCTGAAGAAGCAGGTGGCTTCTTCCTCTGGAGGAACTGTCATGCTCTGTGCCAAGTCTTGACATTGTTTTTTCTTCCTTCCTTCCTTCCTTCCTTCCTTCCTTCCTTCCTTCCATCTCTCTCTCTCTCTCTCTCTCTCTCTCTCTCTCTCTCCATTAGAGGAAGTTATTCATCAAATATTCTTAAATATAAATATGAAATTTAATGTAAGAAAAATGCTATGTCAAACATGCACTAAGAGAATCTATGAAGGAACATTTAATTTAAATCAGGAGACTCAAGTAAAGTTTCCCTGTGTAAAGTGACATTTGAGTTGCTATCTGAAAGAGGACTACATTGACTAATGAGTTG
>NW_011924342.1:0-972 GCF_000151845.1 Pteropus vampyrus
CAGAGGGGGCCGGAGGGGGCCGGAGGGGGCCGGAGGGGGCCGGAGGGCCACTTTGAGAGGGCCCGCGGCCAGCAGGGGTCCGGGGCGGGGTCCGGGCCCTCCCCAGGAGGCGCGGCGAGGCGGGGGTGCCGTCGCCTCTCCGGAAGCAGTGCCCGCGAAGTCAGAGTCCCTCCCCACGCCCCGACTGGCCTCCTGGCGCCCGCTCCCCACTTCCGGGCCGCGTTCACTCGGGGCCAGGCGTTGAGGACCCCGCTCCGCTTCGAGGAGCTGCTCCGGGCAGCCGGGCGGGCTCCAACCGCCCAGGGGGACCCCAGCTCCGTTCCACACCCAGTGCCCCCACTCAGTGGCCCTGCTCAGGCACAGGCCGACTCTGGCCTTCTCGTCCAGGGACCCGCAGCTCCCGTGCCTGCGTGGGGCAGGCTATGTGTCCCCAGGGAGTGACTGTGGGTGGGCGAGCAAAGGCTGCCACCTCGGGGGCAGAGTGAGGGCCCACTTGCCCACAGGAGCCCCACGGTGCCCTCATTGCGGGACCCAGGCCCACTGCGATGTCCCTGTGGGAGCCGAGTCTGGGAGAGGGGGAGGGGGGTCCTCGGGGTGGGTGCCAGCAGGACTGGGCCAGGTCCGTGGGACAGGATGGCACCAATACCGTCCTGGGGCGTCAGGCAGGCGAGCAGCTTTGCAAGTCTCTGATTTAGCCCCCTCCCGGCAAGCGGACAGGGGCCCCAGAGCTTTTCCTGTCCCTGGTGCCTGGGGACGTCCCCGCGTGCACGCCCTCTGGTCCGCTGCCCGCCTCTGCCTGTGCCCTGATTCTGTGCCCCAGGTCCCGCCTCCTGTCCAGACGGTAAGGGTGCCGGGGCGAGGGTCTGTGGGGGACAACTGTGTTCTTAGTGAGCCCAGCAGTGGTGGCTATTCAAGGAGAGGGGACAGTGTCCCATGTGAGGATGGACATGCTGCCCGGGACACAGCCCTCGC
>NW_011924343.1:0-971 GCF_000151845.1 Pteropus vampyrus
GTTTCAGGCCCACCTACCGACAGCGTACCCAGGGAGGCTTTGGCTCCTCGGTCCATGGCGGCCGTCCCCCGCTGGAAAGAGGTCAGTTGGGACACACTGCAGACAACTGTGGGTCTGAATTCGGCCTCCGTGCCTCAGGAGCTTTGTGATCAGCTCTGTGAACCTTTCATTTTTTCATTTTTTTGGGTTCACGGGGACCATTACGACCATCCCAGGCAGAAAGGTGAGGGAGAGGGAGGTGTCTGCTTCCGTCGGGAAGTATGATTTCCAATGCGGAAAGCAGGAAGGAGCAGAGGCTTAGGAAGGAGCCCCGGGACCTCTGGGATGAAAAGAGATCATGCTGAATTGTGGCTCTGGAAAGCCCGGTGTCCACACCCCGGAGAGGTGGAGGTGCTGGAGGCGGCCTGTCTTCTCTGGTAGACCAGGGGTCCACACAGGTTTCCTTCGAAAATCCACCATATACATATATATGCATATAGATGAACATATATATGCATATATATGTATATGGTAGATCTGGCAAAAAGCTCTCTAGTGACGTCCATTTTGAGCCGGAACTGCAGACTTTCGAGATACGGCTCACTTGCGGCAAATTCACGGCCCTCCCGGCGCCTCGGGGCTCTGAGGGCGGTGCTCGGTCGTCTGCGGGTACTGGGGTACAGAAGTTGCAGAAGCACTCACTGACACTTTGAGCCCCTAGAGGTACAAACGGCGTCTCATTCCTCTCTGTATCCTCGTGCAGAGCTCCAGGCCACCCACAGACAGCGGACCCAGGGAGGCTTTGGCCCCTCCGTCCCTGGAGGCCGTCACCCGCTGGAAAGAGGTCAGTGGGGGACACTGCAGACAGCTGTGGGTCTGATTTCGGCCTCCGAGCCTCATGAGCTTTGCGATCACCTCTTCGAGCCTTTCATTTCTTCATTTTGAATGCGTCCACGGGGACCATTACGACTATCCCAGGCAGAAAGGTGAGG
>NW_011924344.1:0-971 GCF_000151845.1 Pteropus vampyrus
ACACAAAGAACCTGCTGCAGGTTGATAAGCAGCTGCCCCTGCCCTGGGGTGGGGCAATCAGGCCCAAGGTGGGTAGCAGCTGACTTTGCTACAATTACAGCGCTGGCATGTAAACTGACACTGCAGTGGGAGGGGGAAATTTACTCAATAGACCCAGGAGACTCCTAGGGTCCCTGCACTACCCGACACGCATATCACCCAGAGGTTCTTCCAGTTTCAAAGACTTATGGGCAACTGACAAGCAGTGTCAGACCTGGAGGAACACTAGCCCCTCTGCTAAGCTTTCCCAGGTCAGGGACAGGGGATAACCAGACCGCTGCTTACAGCGTTGTCTCTTCCACTTACCTATAGATGCAGCATAGGCAACAACCATCTGCGAATTGCTTTGTAGTTCCCACCGGGTAGCCCTGAGCAATCAAAAGCAGCGGCTGACCTTGGCCTATTGGGGAGCCCCTTCCAAGGGGCCACAAAACCAGCGCATCTGGAGGCTGGCAACAGACCACAACAGAGCAACTCCTGACTAGCCCCATTAGTGGTACACACAAAGGGTGGTTGCAACAAATACACAAGCTACTAGGGCAAATCTCAGTCAGTGGGGTCAACCATCACACAGCAACTCTTACCCTGTGGGTGCAGCCAATTCCCACAATTAGTCAGCCTGAGTGTTAATCCCATCCACTGATGTACTAACAACAATAAAGGGTTGGCAACAATGGAAGATCACATATAACACACAAAGATCAGGTCAGAGCCCCCAGTGTAAGGGATCAGGGAGAGTGCTCCAGTGAGCTACACAGGACACCTTCCACATTAGGCCATCCCGGCCAAGGTTGAGAGATGGAACAAATATTCCTGACCCTAGAAACAAACACAGAGAGGTTATAAAAATGAGAAACCAAAGGAAACTTGCCACAAATGAAACAACAGAGAGAACTCCAACCATAAGCTAATAAATTGGAGGCAAGGCACTA
>NW_011924345.1:0-971 GCF_000151845.1 Pteropus vampyrus
CCCGAGCCGGCTGGCGCAGCACTGTCTGATCCGCTCCCTCAGCCCCTCGCCAACCACTCTTCAGCGTCCCCTGCTGCTCACCCCCTCCTGACACTCGATGTCAGCCCGTCCTAGGGCTCCTCCGGACCGCTTCTCTCTGCTCACGCCCGGAGCAGCATCGCCCAGCACTGAGGCACCATCTCTAAGCGGACAGGGCACCAGGTCTCTGATGGCACCTGACCTCTCCCCTCAACACCAGCAGCAGCGCCTCGGCCAGAGCACAGGGCCACTAGGGCGACTTCTCAAGCAGGTGCCGCACCCCATCAGGCTCTTCCCGGGATCCTACCGCTCCCTCCATTAAAACCAGAAACTAAAGGCCACACCAAGGCCCCCAAGGCCTGTGACAGCTGGCCCGCCTCCGCCCTCACCGCCCTCTGTCCCCGTCACTCCGCCCGGGCTCAGCGTCCCACTTGTGGGGAACAGGCTGGTGCTCCTGCCCAGAGCACCGGGCTGTGTGCAGTTGGTGTCTCATGGAAGACACCCCACGTCATCTCAAGGAGGACAGCACCCCCTGCGGGCCACTTCTATTCCTTTACTGCTTTCTCGTTAGAAAGGATCGCCGCCTCGCCTGCTCAATGACATATGCAGGTGTTCACTGTGGGCCTCCCTTCACTAAACAGAGTAGGAGCGGTGTTTCACTTACTGAGGCACGTGTAGTGCCCAGACAGTGCCAGGCAGTGGTATATACGTGAGATGGATGGGTGGGTGGCTGGGTGAGTGGTGAGCGGGCGGGTGATGGGTGAGACCCCCAAGATAAGCACAGGAATCATGAGCGCAGTGGGGAAGCCCCACCCGGTCCCGGAGGTCGTAGGCAGCCTGCAGGAGACACGCCTGTGCCAGAGTCATAAAGGCAGAGGACGAGAGGCCAGTGAACCCCTGAATAAAGGCAGAGGACGCAGAACAAGTGCCCGGAAGTAAGAGGGAGCCCGGCC
>NW_011924346.1:0-970 GCF_000151845.1 Pteropus vampyrus
TTTTGGGGGGGTGTGGGTAGGGGGCGGAATGGGCATCCTTTCTCCCCAGTGACAGAATCTCTAGACAAATGGACTTCTAGGCCCCTCAGGTCCAGACCCCTACATCACGCTTGAATCCCGTTGATGACCAAAAGTACTGAATTTGGAGTATGTTAGATGGGTTGGAATCCCAGTTTCAGCATTTACAAATTGTTTGACTTTGGTTGGATTATCAAACGTCACTATACCTAGTTCCCTCATCTGTAATACAGGAATAGATAACAGTAGTACCTACAGTGTAAGGTATTGACAGGATGAAAGATAATAAAGGGAAGTTGAGCAGTTTTTCATATGCCTATTGCCATGCGTATGTCCTCTTTGGAGAAATGTCTGTTCAGGTCCTCTGTTCACTTTATTTGTATTCCGGTATCTGGGTTTTTTGTTTGTTTGGTAAGTTGTACAAGTGCCTTATGTTTTTTTATTATTAACTCCTTATCAGATGTGTCATTGGCGAACATCTTCTCTCATTCAGTAGGTTGTCTTTCATTTTGTTGATTGTTTCTTCTGCTGTGCAAAACTCTTTAGTTTGATGTAGTCCCAATTGTTTAGTTTTTCCTTTGTTTCCCTTGACTGAGGAGGCATAGCCCAAAAAAGTATTACTAAGAGCAACATCGAAGAATTTATTGCCTATGTTTTCTTTTAAGGGTTTTATGATTTCAGGGCTTACAGTTAAAACTTTAATCCATTTTGAGTTTATTCTTGTATATGGTGTAAGAAAGTGGTCCAGTTTCATTCTTTTGCATCTGTCTGTCCAGTTTTCCCAATGCCATTTATTGAAAATACCATCTTTACCCCATTGTATATTCTTGCCTCCTTTTTCATAAATTAAACAGGCATTATCTATTTTTGTAAACTTTGGATTCTGCTTCTCGTGGCTTTGGGTAAAATGATTTACAACAATGGAAATTTATAAGGGAATTTAGTTATTTGA
>NW_011924347.1:0-970 GCF_000151845.1 Pteropus vampyrus
TGGACGCAAAGTGACTCAAGATGGTTCAAAGACCTAAATGCAAAACAAAATAAAGCAATCGATGAAAATGGGGTTCCCCACTGACTGACAGATTCACGGACTCCGGTGGCTTCACCGTCCCAAGGCCAGATGGGGTCGTTGTCCCCAAGTGCCCGGGGGCGACCACACTGCCACAGCACCCGGGACCCACGGTGGGGGCAGTGCGCACTTATGGGAGGATGGTCCTGCCTTGGCCAGACGGCCTGGCAGGCTCGCGGGGTTCCCGTGCCAGTCAGCACGGCCCGGTCGGGCAAGCCCTTCACTGGCCATGTCTCCCAGCTTGTGTGTCACTTCTGCGGGTGAGGGGAGGACCTCATACAGCCCAGGGTGCCACAGGCCACACCAGGAAGCGTGTGGCCCAGGGATTACAGGCAGCATGTAGCACGCAGCTCAGCACGTGCTGACGGGTGCAAACGAGGACGTGCCCTTATCTACGAAAGACATAAATCTGCGCTGGTCACGACAGTCACCCATGCAGAACCCTCCAGGGCAACCCGATACCGAGTGCCGGAGTGCGGTCACAAGCTTCAGCACGCGGCGCTGACTGCCACCAGCACCCGCAGACGCCCATCGGCCGGCAGTGCTTGGAAAGACCCCAGCACGGAAAACCACAGGAGAGGTTTTCACTGTCCCGTTCTAACGATCACTCGAGGAAGAAGCCTCCCTCTGATCCCCAAACCAGAAGGACAGTACAGATAAAGACACCAGCAGACTGCCATGTGCAGACGGGGAAGCACATCCTCAGTAGGCACCCTCGATCATGTCTCCCAGGTACAATCCAGCAGTGCGTGTGACCGGCCACCTGACCAAGTGTGTTTACCCCGACAATGCGAGCTGGCTCAGTGTGGTTCGTCATGTAGCATAGATCTCGCGTCGGGGGTTTTTAACACCCACAAAATAAAAATAAAAATAATTTTTAAAAATTGATTAA
>NW_011924348.1:0-970 GCF_000151845.1 Pteropus vampyrus
CACTTTGCTGCGACATCATGCTCATTCACATATCTGAATTTTGAAGAATTATATACGCTATATTTTGGATCTTATTTTGTTTCTTAGAAGCACTCAGCTTTGCTGACAGGAGGGCTAAGAGCAAATCTCTTATTGTAGAAGCCTAGCTTTCTGGGATTTATTGACACTCTGGTATCTTTTACATCTACTTTAGCACTGCAATTTCCAATACTGCAACATGGTTGGTGGTGAAAATATACAAATAATAGTATGCGACGTCAAATATACTGCAGGACATGGCAAAACTATAAAACTTATATCAATATTACATTCTCTCCAGGCAAAAGTTATCCATCTCTTGAATAACTCAGGGGTAATTCTCTCCAGTATTGAAAAGGAAAGATTTTCTCATATTTAACAAAGCTAAATTAAATTGATGAATACTAGAAACCCAAAATTTGGATAAGAACATTTGAATGTGAACCAGGCTTTCAACTTATTTTAGGAAAATGTCACAAACTGGTGGGAAAGAAATCAATTTTTCAAGAAAGATGCTAAAAATTATTATAAAAAAATTTAAATTTGACCTTTATCAGAAATTAATATAAAATATAAAATAAATATCTTAATATATAATGGAAAGTTATTTTAAAATCTAAGGGAAAAGTGAGTAAAAATATGACTGAGTTTTGTTTAGGCTTAACTTGTTCCACGAGGGTATCAGAAATTGAAAATAAAATACTTGGATTTGATTGCCTATTTTTCACTATTAATACTCTGTATTAGAAATGGAGAAATTAAACCAATATAGCTTTTAGTGGTGAATCATTTGATCCAAATATATAAGTACAATTGAAAGAAGCAACTATGCTCATTTCTTTTTTAAATTTGCCTCAATTTACAACTAAGTAGAAAATATTTCTGTCTTACGATTTAATAAATACTCTGCTGTCTTTTGTTTTCCCTCTTATTTTCTTATTGCTAAGTTTGA
>NW_011924349.1:0-969 GCF_000151845.1 Pteropus vampyrus
CACAGCAAGTCTGAGAGGGACTATACTATGATGACTCCATTATATACTCTGAGATTACCAGAATCTTCTGAGACAGGTGCATGAGTCCAAAACCACGAGGGTAACTGGACACTGACCTGGGAGGAATGCTGAACTAGAGACCTAGGGAAGCACATGCCTTGAATGTCTTCCCAGTGAGTCCAAACCGGACCGCCCCAGGGTGAGTGCCAGCCAGCAGCCTGTGGACCTGGATACAGGTTGATGATTCTAGCCTCTCCGCTAATAAGCTCCAAATCTGTTTCCTTGGAGAGGGCCAGCATACTCACTGGGTCAAACATCACTTCATCAAACTACCCAAAAACACCAGGCTAAGATGTTTCATCACCGGAGGGGACCAGAGACCACTAAATCGAGTCCAGGCTCAAGGTGGTCTACACAAAATTTTCCCACCAGGTGGCGCAAATGCTGAAAGAGAGCTGGCAGGACTGGCTGGTTTCCCACGTCTCCCTGTCCTGGGATGGGGTGCAGAGGGCGGGTCTAACCCTAAAAGAGGACTGCCTTAGGGACTAGCTAGGTTATGAATGCTCCGTACTCCAAAAAGACTCCAGAAAATTAAAATTCAAGGGAGCAAGAGTTTTATTCTACGAATAAATGTGTGGCTAGCAAAAAAATAAAAGTTTTTTTTGTTTTTGTTTTTGTTTTTTAATTAAAAAAGAAGGTAGAAAGTTTGTATCACTGGAGCATCTAGCCTCGAGTCTGCGGTGGGAGGTAGTGTGAGCATCCAGCTGGGCATTCACATCCGGAGTTTCAAAAGCCAGTTGGAGAGAGGGAGAATTCTACTTCTGGAATGGCAATGTGAAGAGCTCTGCAGACCCAGTCCCCAGCAAAACTGGTGAACATTATTTAAATATATGTATTTATATACTTATAATTATATATTTATAATGCTATAATAAATAATTTTGTATACTAATTTTTTAAATGGATATA
>NW_011924350.1:0-969 GCF_000151845.1 Pteropus vampyrus
TGAACTGACTAGACCCTCCACGGGAGCCAAGCCAGTAATCTTCAACCTGATTTGAATCCCTCCTGACATTTACACTTTTAAAACTAAGAATCGATGAATTTATTATCTGCGCGTGTGTTTGTCTCAGACTTCTTTCCAAGGGCAGAGTCAAATTGCCACACCTGCCACGTATAATAGCATGGTGGAGTGACATGGGTAGAAGCAGAAAATTCAGATAAAGGGAGAGCAGGACTCAGATACGCCAGCTTGGAGCTTAGACTCAGTCACCCTAAGATTCTCGTTCAGCCTGAGCTTCCCGGCAGCCCGGCTGCAGAGCAAAATGGAGCGATGACACCGAGGAGCCCGCTGTTCCCCCAGGGAAACAGCAGGGAGCCCTGAACGATGCTCTCACTCGGGAGCTCCCGCAGGGGCCGCAGAGGTGAGCTCCAGGAACGTCCTCGTGGGCACCGAGGGGCAGGCTCTCCACGCCCCCTTCTCGGGGAAGGGAGGGACCGGCGCACGGATCCTGCCGTGTCAGCGAGGAGAGGAACGGGGAAGCATCGCGCGAGCCGGCGTGTCCCACACGCGAAGAGCCAAGAAAGTTCCTTCCGGTGGGAGCTGCACAGAGGAAGGAGCGTCCCCAGGCCGCTCCGACGGATGCAAGACCACTGGAGTGGAAGGGGGCGAGGCGGGGCGAAGGGGCCCCATGTGCGCCTGCCGGCCCTGGTGCGCCTGGCTGCCCCGTGGCGTCCCTCCCGGGGGAGTGGGGTGTACTGTGTGTCTCGACAGGAGTCCGCACAGTCCAGACTCAGTGGGGTCTCTGGCCTGCGAGCCGCGTATTGTGTGACCATTCATTCATTCATTCGTTCATTCCTTCACTCACAAATGCCGATGGAGCGCTGGCTGAGCTGGGCCCTGTCCTGGGCACCAGGACACAGCAGCTGGCAAAGAGCTGGACATTCTCCAGGAGAGAAGATGAAACATGACGTC
>NW_011924351.1:0-969 GCF_000151845.1 Pteropus vampyrus
GCCATTCTCTTTATTCTGCATTTCACTCAAGCTACGTTATGGAACCACTCACACTTCCCAGAACAGTCCCCCATGACTTTGCACATGCTGTTCCCCCTGCCTAGAATATCCTTCCTCCCCTTGATAATCTTTTTTAAAATTTTTATTTATTTTAATTAGTTCCAAGTAGACAGTACGTTGGTTAGATTTTTATATTTTTTATCTCTTTGTTGAAGTTCTCACTGAATTTATCTACACTTCCCAAAAGTTCACTGAGCATCTTTATAACCAGTGTTTTGAACTCTAACTCTGCATCTGTTAGATGACTTGACTCCATTATATCTGAATCTCTCTTTTGTTCTCTCATGTGGTTTCTGCTTCTTTGTCTTCCCATTTTGGCTGCCTTTCTGTGTCTGTTTCTATGTACTAAGCAAAGCTCCTAAGTCTCCTGGTCTTTTTAGTGTGGATTCTTGAAATAGGTGTCCAGTGGCACAGTCCTGAGAGGGGTTCAGCTGCAGGCCAAATTTAGCCCAAGCCTCTACCCCTCCAGGGCCACCTGTTAAGATTCAGCAAGCAATCCACAGATGCTGTGCTTATAGTTACCTCAAAAGGCCACACCAGAAACCGGGGCCAGCTGCCTCCTCCACTGTAAGTCTCAGCAAGGAGCACCTGACTCGCTGAGGATATACCTAGATGGCGCTTGGGTGGGGCCGCAAGTTGGGTGAGGCGGGGTTTCAGGGAATCCTCTCAGTGGAGTGACCTCTGTTATCCAGTCTGATGACATCACGGCTACGGCAGGGCTGTGTCCAGCGCACTGGTAGAGGGGAGGGCTCAACAGGGAACAATGGATACACCTGCGCTTCTGTACAGAGCGAGTCTTGCCTTGACCCTCACTCCGACAATGTCTCCCTGTAAGTCCCTGGTGCTCCTGCGTGCAGTCTATGCACTGTGCTCAGAGCGAGCAGTCATCACCGTAAAATCTGCTTGGGG
>NW_011924352.1:0-968 GCF_000151845.1 Pteropus vampyrus
AGCATGGCTAACTATGTGTTTTGTTCTGGACAGCCATCCTTAAAGTAGATGACCATTTCAAAACAGCAGTCAAAGCTTACGTCAGACACTTGAATTACCTAAAGAAAAGCCAACTGTCAGAGTTTACACTACTTACTGAAGTGTTTGTGGCAATGCTGGTGTAAACAGATCTACTGAGCTACCGGTCTTATAAAAGTCTGTCATGTACAATTGCCTTAATAGCCTATACAATCTAGGTTTGTGTTAAGTACATTCTATGATGTTTGCACAACGATGAAACTGTCTAAGGATGCCTTCTTGCCATCGAGCCATGCTTCACTGTATCTCTTTCTTAACAATAAAACTACAGGTTAGGTGAGACATAATCTTGAAGCAAGTCCAGAAAGCAGATTAGATGCATCGACCTTCATGTGGAGGAGAATGCTTGGATTTGGGACGTTAGGGTTTTTAAACGCCTTTGTACTAAATAGTCTCTGAGATATGTCCACCAGTTGTATCTACCTGTGGTGGTGGTCTGCAAATCTCTCGTTCACTTATACCTTAAGAGAAATTTGAAAAACAATGTGCCTAATCACACATTTTTCTTTGTAAATTTAAAGATATGCAAGGATATAATACTCAGCATATAATAAATATTGAGATTTTTGAAATCAGATTATATCACACATTTAAATATTGCCAATGGAAATTGTATATCCTGTGACTTGATATCAACTATCATCTCATTTTTATGGATTTTTAAATGTTTATTTATATATTTTTATTAAATTATTTTTCAATTATGGAGCTTGAGATAATTATCTCATTAAAAAAAACATTGATAAGCTCTCCTTAGATGTTGATTCCTTCTTTTTCTTGAACTTGTATTTCGTTCTATTTTCTCCACAGAATTTTATCCAAATATGATTTTATATATTATTCTTGAAAGTCTTTTATTGATTTCATTAATATTTTTCTCTACAGCAAAA
>NW_011924353.1:0-968 GCF_000151845.1 Pteropus vampyrus
GTGGCTTTTCAAGTTGTCCTAAAGGAACAAATCAATACCACATGCTCACCTGTAAGCATATTGTTGAGTCCGTTTCTTAAGTGAAGTGAGGAGTACCCAGATATTCATCTTATTGCAATTATCTTATTGTTCATTTTTGATATGATTTTTATATATTAAATATATAATTTAAAATTAATTTTTAAACGGAAACAAGAAGATGCCGCCAGTTTCATATACTGACGATAGGAGTGGAACCTAGTACATTACTTGCAAAGGACATTTCCATAAAACAGTACTGTACACAGTGAAATCTCTTTTGCAAAAAGTAAAATACCTTTTAAAAAAGTATGTGTGATGCGAAGCGTCCGTTCCACTTGTAGAAATGAGCCGATGAAGTAGAGAAGCATGTGCCCGGCGTTGGCCTAGAGTGTCCAACACCCCGTCTGTAGGGACAGATGAGGGGGGACCAGCCAGACATCCAGCAGCAGGAATTTAGTGAGTAATCGATAAGGTACTAAAACAGTGAAATACGTTTCTCTGGATAAGTATGAACGGCTGCTAATAATATATTATTATTTTTTGTAATTTATGAAAAATATTTTTAGTAAATTTTATTTTATTTTTGTAAAAACAGACTGTAGTATTACACGTGCATGGAAATATTTTGAAATCTATATCCCAAGTCTATCTTACAGACTTGGGTGTGAGTTTAGAACTTTATGAGTGTATGTTACATTGTTAACAAGAAGAGTATCTTTTCATTTTGGAAACTATAAAATCAAGTAACAATGTAGCTTTAGAAAGAAGATGGGGCTTGGGGGATGCGTCAAAGCAATGATGTCGATTCAAAAGCCGCAGACCACTAAAGGAATGAACCCACACCCGTGTTTTCCACGCGAGGAAATGGAGTGACCAGTCGGGGCGCCCCCGCCCGCAGCCCTCTGTGGCAGGTCTGGCTTTTGCTTCGGCTGGGCCACGCGACGTCC
>NW_011924354.1:0-968 GCF_000151845.1 Pteropus vampyrus
CAAGTATCACAGTGCTTGTGTTCAAGCAATGCTTATTTTACTTCCTAATAAACCCAAAGCCATTCATGTACCTTTATTATAGTATACTGTTATAATTCTATTTTATTATTAATTATTGTTGTTAATCTCTTACCGTGCCTAATTTATAGATTAAACTTTATCCTAGACATGTATATATAGCAAAAAACATATGCATATATAGGGTTCGGTACTATCTGTGATTATAAGCATCCATTAGGGGTCTTGAAACACATCCCTCGCTGATAAAGGGGACTACTATACCGAGACTGCCAGACACCCTAAGGTACCATTAACCAAAGTAGAAATCGGAAAAGGCCATATGAGTCACTTCGATGTTGTGCTGGTTTGAATTCTGTTCACTCCAGAACAGATTCTCCCCAAGGATTCACTCCCCAACCCTCCCACCATAAGGGTAGCATACTTCCCTTCACCACCGCTGCTAGGCATGGCCATGTGACTTACTTCCATCAATGGAATATGAGCAGAGACTGGAAATATGCTTGTCCACTTACTTCTTGCACTTCTGCATGAGAAGACCACACCCTAAGTAGTTTACTGACTCCAAAAGAATAAAAGATGTGGAGCAGGCCTGAAAGCAACCTGCAACCTGGAACCAAGCCCAGATGAACAAGCCGACATCAATCAAAACACAGTCGATCTGTAGACTTATGAGCAATAAGTAAATCCCAATACTGTACGTCAAAAAAAAAATTTTTTAATAAAAAAAAATCTAGCTTTTAGTTAGATGCTGTAGTTATTAAACTGACATAATTTTATATTTTTATTTTTTTAAACCATAAAACACATAAACATTATTATTATTCATAAACATTACCTCATTTGTTCCTTGCAACAACCCTGTGAAATAGGTTACATGTTTCTACCCACTTTATGGACAGAAAACACGATAAAAGCATTAAATAACTTGACGAAGTGATGCAGCTAGT
>NW_011924355.1:0-967 GCF_000151845.1 Pteropus vampyrus
ATCATGATGTATGATATTTTTCATGTATTGCTGAATTTGGTTTGTTAATATTTTATTGAGGAGTTTTGCATCAATGTTCATAATGAGATATCAGTTTTCTTTTTTTGTAATGTCTTTGCCTGGTTTTGGAATCAGGGTAATAGTGGCCTCATAAAAGGAGTTAGGGAGACTTCCCTCTTAAATTTTTTGGAATAGTTTGAGAAGAATAGGTGATAATTCTTCTTTGAATGTTTGGTAAGTTCACCTATGAAGCCATCTGGTCCAGGAATTTTTCTTTTTGGGAATTTTTTTATTACTGATTCTATTTCATTGGTGGTAATCGATTGGTTGAGATTTTCTATTTCTTCTTGACTCAGTCTTGGGAGATTGCATGTTTCTAAAAATGTGTCCGTTTTTTTTTTCCCCTGGTTTTTCCAATGTTGGCATAAAATTGCTTATAATATTCTCTTACATTGTATTTCTGTGGAGTCTGTGCTTATTTCTCCTCTTTCATTTTCGATTTTATTTGAGTCCTCTCTCTTTTTTCCTTGATGAGTCTTTTTTTTCTTGATGAGTCTGGTTAAGGGTTTATCGATTTTTTATTTTATTCTTTCAAAGAAACAGCTCTTGGTTTTATTGATTTTTTGTATCGTTTTTCTAGACTCTATTTCATTTGTTTCTGCTCTGATCTTTATTATTTCCTTCCTTCTATTCACTTTGGGCTTTGTTTACTGTTCTTTTTCTAGTTCTTTTAAGTTTAAGATTAGATTGTCCATTTGAGCTTTTTCTTGTTTCTTGAGGTAGGCTTGTATTGCTACGAATTTCCCTCTTAGGACTATTTTTGCTGTGTCCCATAAATTTTGAGTCATTGTTTTGTTTTGCTTTTTTCATTTGTCTCTAGGTATCTTTTGATTTCTTCCTTGATCTCAATGCTAACCCATTCATTGTTTAGTAGCATGTTATTTAGCCTCCATTTCTTTTTGTATTT
>NW_011924356.1:0-967 GCF_000151845.1 Pteropus vampyrus
AAAAAAAAAAAAAAAGTCAGATTCGAGTAGTATTTATATGCTCTAGTACCAATTATAATAAAATAGCTACACAGAAAAGCCAAATCTACCAATTTATAGCCCTCCATCACGCTTCTTCATAAGCAATGCTTTCACATCATGAGCAGATTAATAACTTCAAGAGCAAAAGCCTAGTTCCAAACCAAAAAAAAACATAGCAATCACATCATTATACTAATATGGTATACTAATACAGTATACTAACATTATACTCACTATGATAATTGCTAAGAACATGAGCTTTGGAGTCAGGCAAATCTGAGTATAAAGTCTTAGTATCCTTATTTACCAGCTGTTTGACTTCGGGCAAATTACTTAATCTCACTAAATCTTAATTTCTTCATCTATAAAAATGGAATGCAATGGGGACAATCTAAATCAGGGATTGGCAAACTAGGACCTATGGGTCAGATCTGGCCTGCCTCCTGGCTTTGTAAATAAAAAAATTTTAATGACACAGTCACGTCCATTCATTTGTGCCTGGCCTATGTGACTGCTTTAGTGCTACAATGGCAGAGCTGAGTAGTGGTGACAGAGACCATACGCCCCATGAAGTCTAAAGTATTTACTATCTAGTCCTTTACAGAAAAATGTTTGCCATTCCCCGATTTAAATCACAGAGCTGTTGAAAGAATAAATAAGATTTTGTGTGTAAAGTGTTTAGCTTAGTACCTAGCTTATAAGCAAGCTCTCATCTGTTAATTTCATTGTCATCAAAATTGTAAGAAGTCTAATTGCATAATTATTTTAGATTAACCACTGTCTAAAGGTAGTAAACTGCCTTAACATTTTCAAAATTTTTCTCAGTATAAATTCATATGGTATCTAAAAATGCAAAATCAACAAGAGATACACCTTTTGCTAGATTATATATCTAGAAACCACCTAAGGAAAACTTGCTTTATTATTCCAAAGCAAATAATTCTGA
>NW_011924357.1:0-967 GCF_000151845.1 Pteropus vampyrus
TGGACACACGTAGGAGCCGTGAGCAGGGTCGATGGGTCCGTGTCCAGAAGTGGGGACGCGGATGGACACTCCGACGGAAGCCCTCGCACGCACCTCTGAAATGCTCTCCGTGAGCCAGGCTGCCGATTCTCAGCCTTGGCTGCCCATTAAAAGCACCTGGAGGGCTTTTAAAAATATATACACTATGGGGGCCCTACTCCAGACCAACTAACACGAGACTTCTCCGGGCGAGGCCCAGGCATCTCTATATTTTCAAAGCTCCCCAGGCGATTCTCATACGTGAGGTTGAGAACCAGCGTGGTACGTGATGAGCTAGGTCAGTGATGCTCAGCCTTGGAGTAACCCAGGAAGCTTTGAAAATGGTGGCTGCCTGGGTCCCTGCCACACGGACGCTGTGCTAATTGGTCAGGGTGCAGCTGGGCCTGGGGGTTTGAAGAGCTCCCCAGGTGACACGGTCACGGCTGAGAACCCCAGAACTGGGTGCTGAACACCCAGGAGGAGAGGACGGCAAAGATGAGCCAGAGTTATTCGCACCCTGCAGGATGTCACGAGGGCACGGGCGCCACCGCGAACTGAGTCGGCCACGGTGCTGGGGACACTCCGACCTTTCTCTCTCCTGCACCTTGTCCCAGATCTAAACGCTCAGCCTCCGAGTGCCCTGTTTTGGTGACATCTCTGTCCTGACAGCTATTCTACCCAATCGGCCGCCATACACCTGCTGTTTGACCCGTTTGTCCTCCTTGTCCTTAGTCCCCCTCAGGTGATTCCCTTCCTGCCTGGATCCCGCGGTGGGTCACTGGGCGGCACTCCACTGTCCTCGAACGCCATCTCCTCGTGTCCCGCCCCTCCGATCCGCACCTGCGCCATCCCCCACGTCCTGCGGCGTCCCCTCCTAGACATCGCTCCGATGGGTCAAACTTCCCTCCCCGCCGCCGTGACCTCTGACCCGCGGAGGCCAGCTGTGCTG
>NW_011924358.1:0-967 GCF_000151845.1 Pteropus vampyrus
ACGTAAGGAAGCAAGGAAAGAAAGTAAGGAAGTAAAGTAAGTAAGTATGTAATGTATGTAAGTAAGGAAGGAAGGAAGGAAGGAAGGAAAAAACTAGAATTATCAAACTTTCTGATTTTAAAATATATTGTAAAGCTACAGTAATTAGAACACTGTGTTACTGGCATAAAGACAGACACAGAGACCAATGAAATGAAATAGAGAATTCAGAAATAAACCCACATGTACATCGTCAATTGATGATCAACAGGCCACCAAGAATACACAATGGGAAAAGGATATTCTCTTCAACAAATGGTGTTGGGAAAACAGAATATTCACATGTGAAAGAATGAAATTAGACCCCTCTCCCTTACCATACCCCGCCACCCCCCGCAAAAAAAATATCTAACTGAAAATGGAGTAAAGTCTTAAACACAGGAGTTAAAACTGTAAAACTTTTAGAAGTAAACATAAGGGGAAAACTTCATGATGTTGCTCCTGGAAGTGATTTCATGGATCACACCAAAAGCATAGGCAACAAAAACAAAAATGGACATGTCAAACTACGCCAAACTACAAAGCTGCTGCACAATAAAGGAAGAAATCAACAGAGTGAAAAGGCAGCCTACTGGAGAAGAATATTTGCAAACTATATATCTGAAAAGGGATTAATTTTAAAAAAATATAAGGAACTCTTATGACTCAGTAGCGATAGATAGATTACAGATAATAGATAGATGATAGATAGATAGATAGATAGATAGATAGATAGATAGATAGATAGATATAGACAGATAGATAACCCAGTTTAAAAATGGGGAAAGAACCTAAGCAGACATTTTTCCAGAGAATAGACATAGCCAACAGCTATATAAATTTTGCTCAACATCACTATTCATCCGAGAAATTTAAATCAAACCACAATGAGATATCACTTTATACATGTTAGAATGGCTGTTATCAAAAACAAAGAGATAACAGGTGA
>NW_011924359.1:0-967 GCF_000151845.1 Pteropus vampyrus
CAGATATGCATGCACACGCGCACACACACGCACACACACGCACACACTCGGCTAACTACACCATATTAAATAGACAATAAATATGGAGACACCCGGTAGTGATACTGCAACCTCTGCTGCCTGTGTTTATTAAAACACATGCCAGACGCAGCCAGTCACCAGCGTTCACGAACATGGGAACCCCGACCTCGCTGCCCACAGCAGAGGAACTACCACCTGATACCTCACCTTTCCCTTCTCCCTCACCTTTCCCTTCTCCCTCATAGACAGGGCAGAGCCGCGCCACGTCCGCCGTGGTCCCGCCGTGGTCCCGCCAAAGCCCTTGTGCGACCCGCCCACTCTGGGCGCATCCTCAGCCTGGATCCTCTCATCGTCCAGCACCAGGCGAACAAACCACTCGCCGCCATCTGGAAAGAGACGCGTCCTCACCGGCTGCCCATTTACACTTGACCCTCGTACAACACGGGTTGGAACTGCACGTGTATTTTTTCTTTTCTTTTCTTTTCTTTTCTTTTTTTTTTTTTAATAAATATAGTCGGCTCTTTGTACCTTCTATCCCCGGTTTCGCATCCGCAGATTAACCAACCGCAGATGTAAAACTATTTTCAATTCGCGGCTGGGAATCTGCGGATGCTGCCAGCCGACTGCATTCATTGTTCTTAGCCATGTTACCTAAGGGATTTGAGCATTCATGGGTTTGGGTATCTGTGCGAGTTCTGGAACCCATCTGCTGTGGATACTGATGAACAACTGTAGTTCAGTTTGGGGGGAGTCAAGAGTTATAGCAGATTTTTGAGGGCACGGGTGTCAGTTCCTCTAAATCCCATTTTTCAAGAGTCAACTGTACTTTGCTCAGCTAACGACAATTTTTCAGAACAAACCTGGACTGACTTCTGACAACCAGGAAGAGGAATTAATCACCCCTGGACTGGGTAACAATATTTTGGGGAAAGCCAGGGGAAAATCA
>NW_011924360.1:0-967 GCF_000151845.1 Pteropus vampyrus
TCATTATATACTTTTAATATATGGCGACCAATATTCATGTAATATCATACAACTTTATATACAGTAAATGTACAATTTTACTTCTCTCTACCTGGCCTTTGTATTGTTGTTGTCATGACTTTTACTTTTATATATATAATAAGGCTCAAAGTAAATTTTAATTTTTTAATTCTTTAAAGAAATTGAAGTAGAAAAGAAGTTTCTACTCATATAATTACCATTTTCTATGCTCTTCATTCCTTTTCACAGAAAAAAAAGATATCTGCTATTATTCTCATTCTCTTTAACATTTCTTTAAGTCTGCTGCTGATTAATTCTTCCAGATTTGTATGTCTGAAAATATTTTCATTTTATTTTTGTTTTAAAAGGTATTTTCTGTGGTAAAAATTTGATTGATGGTTTTTTCTTTCTGCACTTTAAAGATATATATATATACACACATATGTATAATATATATTTTTATATATATTAAAATAAAAATATATATTTTTTATTTTTTGATTATAGTTGATATAGAATATTATATTAGGTGTATAACGTGATGATTAGACATTTACATTACTTATGATCACACTGATAAATCTAGTACCCATCCGATACATATAGTTATTACAATAGTACTGAGTATATTTTTTATGCTATACTTTACATTCCCATGACTATTTTGTAACTACCAATTTGTACTTCTTAATCTCTTCCCTCTTTCACTCATTTCTCCAATACCCTTCCCTTCCAGCAACCATCAAAATGTTCTCTGTATCTATGGGTTTGTTTTGTTTATTTAGTTCTTTATATTCCACATATAAGCGAAATCATATGGCATTTTTCTTTCTCTGCCTTACTCCACTCAGCACAACATCCTTTAGGATGATCCATGTTGTTGCAGATGACAAAATTTCATTCCTTTTTTATGACTGAGTGAATATTCCACTATATATATTATATATATATAGTGATATTCTACTAT
>NW_011924361.1:0-967 GCF_000151845.1 Pteropus vampyrus
CTCTCTCTCTCTCTCTCTCTCTATATATATATATATATAAAACTCTACTATATATATCTATATATAGTAGATATATATCTATCTATCTATATATAGATATATATACACATATTCACTTTGGATTAATTTATTAGTTAATATAGTAGATATTAATATTATAGAGATTAATATAGATTAATATTATAATATTATATTATAATATAATATATATTATATATATATTATAATATATATTATATATATTATATAATATATATAATTATATATATTATAATATTAATCTATTAATATAGATTAATATTATAGAGATTAATATAGTAGATATATATCTATCTATCTATATATAGATATATATACACATATTCACTTTGGATTAATTTATTAGTTCTTAATAATGTTTTATTATATTTTAGTATTGGGGTTGATTTAATTTGGTTTGGTTTGGTTTATATAGTGTGTGTGTGTGTGTGTGTGTGTGTGTGTGTGTGTGTCTGTGAAATTTCTTTTTCTCTTACCAAGTAATTAGGTGTTCAATTCACTTTTGATTTTCATTGTTATAGGTACTTAATTTATAAATTTTTTCTAATACTTAATTTAGCTATATTCATTAATTCTTATATAAATCGGAATTCTTATAGATATTTATTTTCAAGAAGATCTGCAATTTTAGTTTCTATTTCTTCTTTGACCTAGGAGTTGGGTGATAGTTAATTTTATGTGTCAACATGACTGGGCCATAAAATGTACGGATATTTGGTCAAGTATTATTGTGGTTGTGTCTATAAGGGATGTCTTAGGATGAGATAAACATTTGAAATGACAGACAACTGGGTTAAAAAGATTGCCCTCCCTAATGTGGGTGATTCTCATCCAAATAGTTGAAGGCCTGAAAGAATAAAAAAGCTGACCCTCCTGCAAATAAAAAATGAACTCTTCTTGCTAACTCTCTCAGCTGAGCAATAGTTGA
>NW_011924362.1:0-966 GCF_000151845.1 Pteropus vampyrus
TCTGGAATAATCTTCTCCTTATCATGTATAATTTTTAAAAATATGTTGCTGAATTCTATTTGCTAATATTTTGTTAAGGATTTTTCATCTACATTCATGAAAGTCAGTGGTCTATAGTTTTATTTATTACTAAATTTTTTGGTACTGTCTTTGTCTAGTTTTGATATCAGAGTAATACCAACTTAATAAAACAAAATGGGGAGTGTTCTCTCCTCTTCCATTTTCGGGAAGAGGTTGTGTAGAATTGTTGCTAATTCTTCTTTAAACCTTTGGTGGAATTCTCCAGTGACACCATTTGGGAATGGATATTACTTTTATGGAGCATTTCACTTGCAAACTTAATTTCCTTAGTAGTTATAAGGTTATTCAAATAATCTATTTTATATCGAGTGGGTTGTTATAGTTTGTGATTTTCAAGGAAATAGTCCATTTTATCTAAGTTTTCAAATATACATGTGTAGAGATGTTCTTAGTGCTTCCTTATACTTTTGATGCCTCAGGGTCTGTATTAATATTCCTGTTTCAGTCTTGATGTTGGTAATTTGTGTCTTCTTATTTCTCCTTTGCCAGTTTTGTTAGAGGTTTGTCAGTTTTACTGATCTGTTCAACAAACTTTGTTTATTATTTTCTCTATTTGTTTTTGTTTTATGTTTTTCATTTACTTGGTTTCTGTTCTTAGTTTCTTATTTCCTTCCTTCTCCTTGTTTTACATTGTTCTACTTTTTCTAGGTCCTTGAGGGAGAACTTAGATCATTGATTTGATACTTTTCTTCTTTTTCTATATATATATATTTAATGCTATTAATTTCTCTCTCAGCAGTGCTTTAGCTGTGTACCACAAAGTTTGATATGTAGTATTTTAATTTTCATTCAGGTCAGTACAATTTTAAAATTCTTTTGAGACTTCCCTTTTGACCCATGGATTATTTACAAGTGTATCATTAATTTATTATATATGCATATATC
>NW_011924363.1:0-966 GCF_000151845.1 Pteropus vampyrus
TATTATATTATTTTGATATATTAATAGACTGAGCTATTTATATATAAATTCCAAATTAAAATGGAGGGCAGGAAAGAGAAAACAAGAAAGAAAAGAAAATCAAATCATCAGGATTAAAAGAAACAGGAAGTAGCATCAAATTAAAATACATATATAATTATAAATGCATACAATTATATAGATACACATATAATTATATACACAGAATTATATAGATAATTTTATTATATATATTTATATCATATAAATAATATATATGTATTTCATGTTTGTTTAATTTTAAACAAGACATATATTTAGAAGAACTGAAACAAAAGTTAAGAACCAAAAGATTTGGCAAATGAAAATAAAAATAAAGAGTAGTGACTTTATTAATATTATTAATATTAAAAATCAACAAAATTATAGTTATAAACACATTTTTAAAAGCTACATTGTTAAATTAAAATGATATTCTCTGAAAGTTACAACAAGCAAACATCTCGATGTATCAAACAACACAGTGACAAAATATAGAAAGCAAAATTTCCTAGGTATTCTAAGAGTATTTTATTTAAAAAAGACACAAAACAAAACAAAAATAAAAATTATATGCGCATATGCATATATACATATTTACATGTATATATATATATATATATATATATATATAGTAATATATATAGTCACATCACTTTATACCTTACATCAATTTGTTTAAAACAAAGAATATGTTATTTCCTTATATCAACAGAACACATTGATAATGTTATCAGGTATTTGACTAAAAAGCAAAACCTAATAAAATTAAAGACATATTTGCTCAGTCAATTTATCTAATTGCAATCTAATAAAATAAGAAATCAAAACCAGAGTAATATCAAAAGAAAAAATAAAACACCTCTTGGAAATTTTAAATACCATTTCTATAGTTAGAAAGGCATTTTAACCTGCAATTAAAAAGACAATAAAAAGGTCATTTCTCAT
>NW_011924364.1:0-966 GCF_000151845.1 Pteropus vampyrus
CGCCCATCGAGCCCCGCCCACAGCGCGACCCCGCCCCTCCCCGAGGCCCCGCCCCCGCAGGCCCCGCCCTGCCCCGGGACCCCGCCCGCCCGCGGACCCGCGTGGAGCCGGCCGGGGTTGCCCCTCCGGAGCCCGCGGAGCCCGTGGGAGTCGGCCCGCCGCTGCTCCAGCGCCCAGGGAGCCGCTCGCGAGCCCAGGGTGCGCAGGGCCGGCAGCATGCACCTGTGCTGCAGGTGTCGTCGTGCGCCCCACGTGCTGGGGGCCCCGGCGCGTCCCTACGTGGTGCAGGCGTCCGGGAATCCGTAACACTCTCTTTGGGCTCCGTCCGTGGTAGGAGAGGCCGACTCTTCTCTGGACCCCACCTCCCCATTACCCTCAATCTCCTCAGCCTCAGGAGACACTGTCGTCCCGCCGTGTTGGCTCTGGGACAATTCTCCAGACATTACAAGCAGGTCACAAGGTCAAGTGTTTTTACCACAAGAGATGGACCAGACACGCGCGGGGGCACAGAGTTCCTTGCTTGGGACCAGGCCGCCCCACCTTCCAGGACAGGGTGCCTGGGGACCCCTCCTGAAGTGACCTTCTGTCTTTGGATTTCTCACTTTGACCAACAAATAGGTAAAGAGAACTATTTCCCCTCTGCAAGAAAGCCAACAATGTAACATGGTGACAAGTGGCTTTGATGCACAGCTTCCGTGCCCATGGCTCCAAGACACCAGGGCCTGGGCAGTCCCTTCTAAAGCCCCACAATGGTGGCCATGGAGAAGCCCAGAGTAGTGGCCTGGCCTCCGATCAGGGCCGGGCCCTGGGGATGGGGTGCAACCCCCCCCCCCGTCACAGGTGGAAGTCGAAGCTGATGAGGTGACCCGTCCGGAGCTTCAAGGCCAGGCCCGTGTGGGCATTTGGATGGAGGCCGGGCCGCTTCCCGGTTTCTGGACCCATCTCAGGTTTAATGACCACCTCCAC
>NW_011924366.1:0-965 GCF_000151845.1 Pteropus vampyrus
TAATTTGTCAGAATTTTCTACATGTATATGTTATAATTAAGTAAATACACAAATGTTGGGAGTCTATGCCCCAAAGTTCTTTATACTATATGTGCAGTTATAAATATATTTCCTCTCAGCTCTAAATTCATCTTTCATTGCGTGCTCTGGAAAACTATAGTTGGGACTTAAAATTTTTTTCCGTTTCCACTTTGCACAATATTAAGCTCTGTCAGTAGAGGGCGCCGGAGAGGCAGTGCAAGAGGATGTTTTTTTTTCCTAGTTCTGATGCTCTCCTGTGCTCAGGCTCCTTCAGGGAGCACAGCTCCTGCAGCTAATGCAGCTTCCTTAGTGCCCTTTTCCTGCAGTGTTGGCAGCTGCTTCAGTTCCAGACTCCACAACACAGGTGGCCTTTCCAGCACTTGGTCTCTGCAATGCACAGGAGTCAGTAGTGGCCAGCAGCTTCCCCTGGCGCTCCCTCAGGTAGTTTTGCAGCAGAGTGCCTCTGGTGAGACACCTTCCCATGAGCATCAATTCTGTGGAGTTAGATGGCAGATTTCTGTCAAGTTCTGGAGGAGGTGTCTCTTTAGACACTCCTGATCTAAGTCACCTCCTTGTCTCCTTTCTAGTTCATTACCTAGACCGCAGCCATGGTGATCCACATAACAACCATGTCACTCTCTTGCTTAAAACACATCATTGGCTCTCCATTGCTCTTATGATAAATTATAAAACATATCTGTAGACCACTTTTAAGCAGGCCACCAGTTTACAAACATACATGTCCCCAGGCCTTCATGAATCTGATGTTCCAAACTCTGGACCAACATGTATCTTCTTCCTTAGTCTTGTCACCTATGCTCACTCACCCCACAAACTTGAGTTGGAGGATATATGCTGAGGGCTCCTACACTAGAGCTTTCCTGTTAGATTCCATGTCCTGACGCTTGGACTTCAAAGTAATCAGACACCCGACCCCCCTCCTC
>NW_011924367.1:0-965 GCF_000151845.1 Pteropus vampyrus
TACAGAATACAAATTAATAACAGCAAGAGAGACCATGAGTGAGAGCAATCAAACAAAAGAAAGTGCCGTTCAGCCATGTGGCACTGTCATTTGATTGAGAGTATGAAGTAATACTTATGTAGCCATACTATTGGGTGCTATAATAAATATATATGGGTACATACTATGTGTAAATGTATGCATGCACATATCATGTATCTATATATATATAACCAAATTAGATATGTTTATATAGCAATTACCAAGAACTTCAAATTTATTAAATTTATAAATTGCACATTTTATTTTATATATTTTGCTGAATACTTACAATCATCAATTTTTAATTTATAAATTGCACATTTTATTTTATATATTTTGCTGAATACTTACAATCATCAATTTTTATTCTGTTATATATATGTGTATATATATACGTATATATATGTGTATATATATATACACTGGCTATCCAATTGGCTTATTCCAAACTATATTTATAGTCTGTGAAATATTTATTATGGTATGTATCTTCTAAACTACATTACATAAGACTAAGGACAATTGTTTATTTTCTTTCAATGTAAAAAAAAGTATTGTTTTTATAGGATTATTTAAAAAACTTTTTGAAAATTTAACAAATTAAATATTACTATAGTATGTAAAAAATTATAATACTTATGTATTGTAAAATTAAAACTATAACTACTTTAGAAAAACATAAGACATAATCCTTGGAATCTTGGTCTGAGCAAAGAGTTTGTAGAATTGACACCAAAAATCACAATCCATAAAAGAAAAAAAATAAGTTGTAGCTCATCAAACTGAAAAAAAAAAAAAACCTCTCTTGCTTCATGAACCTATGTGAAGAGAATAAAAAGAGAAGCTGCAAACTAGTGAAAAATATTTGCAAAAATTTATCTGGCAAAGAGTAGTATCTAGACTATATATATATATATATATATATATATATATATATATATATG
>NW_011924368.1:0-964 GCF_000151845.1 Pteropus vampyrus
AGGATGTGGAGAAAAGGATCCCTTGTGCACTGTTGGTGGGAACGTAAATTGATGAAACCACTCTGGAAGCAGTATAGAGGTTTCTCAAAAAGTTAAAAATATTAAAAATACTTTATGATCCAGCAATCTCACACCTGGATATATATCCATAGGAAGTGGAAACAGGTTCCTGAAGAGATATCTGCACCCTTATGTTTATCGTAGCATTATTCACAATAGCCAAGATATGAAAACAACCTAAGTGTTCATCAATGGGTGCATGGATGTGGTGTATATATACAATGGAATATTATTCAGTCGTGACATAGAAGGAAACCCAACTATTTGCGACAACATGGATAGACCTTGAGGGCATCATATTAAGTAAAATAAAACAGCTCAAGAGAGTAGAGAGTGATTCCTGGAGACTAGGAAATGTGGGAAATAGGAAGAGGTTGGTAAAGGGTACAAACTTTTAGCTAGAAGATGAGTAAGGTCTGAGAATTTAATGTAAAACATGGTATCTGTAGTTAACACTGTATTATATAGTTAGAATTTGATAAGAGATAGAGTTTAAATGTTCTTAACCGAAAAATAAGATAAATTATAACTAGATGGAGGAAATCCTTTCACAATGTGTTGAGTGTGCATCTAAATCATTATGATGTAAAATTTAAATATGATACAATTATATTTGTTAATTATGCCTCAATAAAGCTGAAAAAAATTAAATTAACAAAAAGTTGTAATAAAAAATTAAAAGTATTGCTAATTAAGCCCAATTACTTTCTTTTCAATGCCATTAACATTTTTTAAGTAAATTGCGAAGTATTTTTCAGTTTCTTTTATTCTCTAAGACATTTTCTTCAATACTTCTGAGAACTGATTACATTAGCTAAAATAGAAATAAATACTAAAGTGTAAATATTTTTCTTTTCTCACAGTTTCTAATAGTTTTTTTAAAAACTCACCGGTCAAATATCCT
>NW_011924369.1:0-964 GCF_000151845.1 Pteropus vampyrus
GCTTTCCGCTTCCACAGATGCTTCCAGACTCCGCCCACGATGCCCCCCCCCCCTACCTGCTCCTCCTGCAAAACCGTGGCCAGCTGGCCGCCAGCTACCCTGCTGGGCGCCCCCTGCCCCCGCTACCCTGCCCCAGCTGCCCCCCCCAGACTGGCTTCTCCCTCTTTTGGCACAAGGGGAACGGGGTCAGATGTGCAGTGCCCGCCAGGTGTGGGGACATTGTCTGGCACACAGTAGGTGCTCAGGAAACGCAGAAGCTGCCCTGTGCTGCTGGCTCCCGAGGTCCGAGCTTAGCCGAGCTCCGCCTCCGATCACAGCCCTGAGGCCCCTGTGGCACCTCCCTCTGGTCACTGGGTGTGGCGCACAGCCACTGTCCCCAGAGCTGGTGTCTTGCCCAAACGGCGGAGCTGGGGTGAAGCGCTCTCTGGGTGCCCAGTGTCGGCTGAAGCTCCGTGCTCAGGCCACTGTCCCGTCCTGGGGACTCTCCCAGAGCCCAGGGTCTGGGACTCTGGGGTGTGACCTCACCTCCCAGCATGCCTCTGAAGGTCATGCCACACCACAGGGTCCGAGACGGGACCTCTGACACGGGCGGATCGGCGGACGGGAGGGAACAGCCCTGCGTCGTGGAGGTGACAGGTTGTCGGGGGGACCCCTCCGGACCGTGATAGGCACGGGAAAGTGGAAAAATAAGAAGGTTCTGGATGGAAAGACAAAAGTCTTTCTCCAGGTGCGGAGGGAAAACAAGCTCTTGGGTGAGGAGGTGACATCGGCCTCGTCCCACGGCCCGGAGCCACACGGAGCTGCGGCCCAGCAGAAGACACCGCGTGGGAAGGGCAGCTGGGGGGTCCGCACGCTGCCGCCGCCTGCTCTGGGCCCGGGCAGGAAATGGGGTGAGAGTCGGCTCCGTGGCGGCTGATGGCTTCGTGTCGGGACGGGAGGAGGGCGCTGGTCAGGAAGCCCTCTC
>NW_011924370.1:0-964 GCF_000151845.1 Pteropus vampyrus
TCATAGAAGCCCTTTGGGTCTCGTCCTGCAGACCACTGGCCGCTGGGCCCCCTACACTAGGGCTGAGCCCAAACACCCGCTGGGGGGCGCCCTACAAGCCCTCCCCCTACACAGGGCCCACTGCTCGGGCCCTCCGCCCCCGCCCCCGGAGGCGCGAAGAGCTGGGTGCGCCCGGCGTGGCGCACGGGGCGGGCTGTCGCCCGGCCGGACACCTGTCGCTATAAGGCGAGTGGGCAGGCGGGCGGCCCAGCGCACCCCGCACCGCTCCCCGGGGCTTCCCGCAGCGGCGGGCTGAGTCCTGGCCGGGGGCGGCCGCCGCCCAGGCCGGCGCGGGTCTGCGCAGCTCCAGGAGGCCGGAGACGCGGGAGCGCGGCGCCCCGAGTGAGCTCTTCTGGGGCGCGGGAGGGAGTGTCCTGGGTGCGGCAGCCGCATCCTGCGCCCTGCGCGCCGCCCTCCCCGCCTTCTCCACTTCTGGAACCGCTGGAGGGCGGTGCTCAGCGGTGGCCGAGCTGGCTGCTCAGAGTCCTCGAACCACCCTCCTCCTCAGCTCTGGCCCCCTCGGCCGCCGAGCTCTGGGCCCTAGATCTGCCCTGACCCTCCCCTTCAAGCCCTGGGCTGTCATCCCTTGGCATCTTGCGCGTGACTGAGGCTGGGTGGTTCAAAATGGGTAGTCTAAGCGGATGGGCAGTGGGGACAGAGCTCTTAGGGTGGGTGGCTGGATGAGAAGGTCCTGCGGCCCATGGCGCTGGCCCAGCCCTCTGAGCCTGCGTCTCTCATCCTAACAGTTAGAAGCTGCACGAATCCGAAATCCGAGACCCGATGGCCGACCTGGACCAGAACAACGATAGGTGATGACTTTCCTGGAAATGCCACTTTCTTAGGACCTTGACTATGGTCTATGGTGACCTCCTCAGTGGCCTAAAAATAAGTTAGGAATGGGAGGCCTAAGTCAATCCAGTGATGA
>NW_011924371.1:0-964 GCF_000151845.1 Pteropus vampyrus
AACTAGTTCCTGGGAAGAATGTGTTATCTATTCCAGACGAAAGAAAATGGAAGCTTCCTGGAAAGGAGGGGTCCTGATCTTATCTGATACTTACATTCCAGAGGGCCTCTGCGGCTGCTTCTTAACTCAACTGGAAAATATCTGAGAATCCCTGCTATGGGCTGGGAGAAAGGAATTCAGGTGCCTCTCCTGACCTTCACCCCCACTCTGTTTCCCTCCCTCTGACCTCTGAGCTTGTTGTATATATGGACTGATGGGAGCAGGGGCTCTGAATGCATTTGTTTCTTTGTCTACATCGGGCTGATCCTTTAAGCTAGTTTCCTTGAGAGATTATGTGAGGGCCTGGGAACTGTCAGGGCTCCACTCATGCGGGAAAAAAAAGAGATATATATATATATATATATATATATATATATATATATATATATATATATATATATATATATATATATATATATATATATATATATATATATATATATGAAAAAGCCCCTAAGAGAGAGAGTCTATTTTCTCATTCATTTGGCCCTCCTCCTATTATCCTCACCCTACTACAGTGATGTCCACGGTGTTGACACTTCATTCATTTACCCATCCGGCTATCCACTCGAAATCACTTATTATAGTTGACTATATATGTGTCAGACACAGTACTAGGGCACACACACCTCTGTGTGAGTCCCTGTGCTCAATAATATATGATAAAAGCTACAATCCATATATATACACAGTGAGAGTGTGTGGGAGACAAAGTTTTGTCTTGTATATATCCCAAAAACAGTGACACCTGAGCTGGTCTCTGAATCCGACATACAGTGTAATCATCACAGGTAGAAAGAAAAGCAAAAAAAAAGGCTAAACCCCCTCCCCCTTCCGTAAACATCACCTGAGCTTTCTTCTTCCTCCTAAATCATATATGTCTCTCAGTCAGATATGTCCTTTCCCTTACTCTTCAAACCTGGTC
>NW_011924372.1:0-963 GCF_000151845.1 Pteropus vampyrus
GAATGAGACGCCGTTGTCTCCTCTAGGAGCTCAAAGTGTCAGTGAGTGCTTCTGCAACTTCTGTACCCCAGTACCCGCAGACGACCGATCATCGCCCTCAGAGCCCCGAGGCGCCGGGAGGGCCGTGAATTTGCCGCAAGTGAGCCGTATCTCGAAAGTCTGCAGTTCCGGCTCAAAATGGACGTCACTAGAGAGCTTTTTGCCAGATCTACCATATACATATATATGCATATATATGTTCATCTATATGCATATATATGTATATGGTGGATTTTCGAAGGAAACCTGTGTGGACCCTGGTCTACCAGAGAAGACAGGCCGCATCCAGCACCTCCACCTCCCCGGGGTGTGGACACCGGGCGTTCCAGAGCCACAATTCAGCACGATCTCTTTTCATCCCAGAGGCCTCGGGGCTCCTTCCTAAGGCCTCTGCTCCTTCCTGCTTTCCGCTTTGGAAATCAGACTTCAGGACGGAAGCAGACACCTCCCTCTCCCTCACCTTTCTGCCAGGGATGGTCGTAATGGTCCGCGTGGACGCACTCAAAATGAAGAAATGAAAGGCTCGAAGAGGTGATCGCAAAGCTCATAAGGCACGGAGGCCGAAATCAGCCCCACAGCTGTCTGCAGTGTCCCCCAACTGACCTCTTTCCAGCGGGTGACGGCCTCCAGGGACGGAGGGGCCAAAGCCTCCCTGGGTCCGCTGTCTGTGGGTGGCCTGGAGCTCTGCACGAGGATACAGAGAGGAATGAGACGCCGTTTGTCCCTCTAGGGGCTCAAAGTGTCAGTGAATGCTTCTGCAACTTCTGTACCCCAGTACCCGCAGACGACCGATCATCGCCCTCAGAGCCCCGAGGCGCCGGGAGGGCCGTGAATTTGCCGCAAGTGAACCGTATCTCGAAAAGTCTGCAGTTCCGGCTCAAAATGGACGTCACTAGAGAGCTTTTTGCCAGATCTACCATAATA
>NW_011924373.1:0-963 GCF_000151845.1 Pteropus vampyrus
TCACAAACACTTCTCCCAAGAAAGCATACAAATGGCCAACAAACATATGAAAGGATATTCAACATCTCTAGCTATTAGGGAAATGAAATCAAAAACACAATGAGATACTATTTCGCACCTGTTAGAATGACTATTACACAACAGGACAAGTAATAACAAGCGTTGAAGGGGATGCGGAGAAAAAGGAATCCTCATACATTGCTGGTGGGACTGCAAATTGGTACAGCCACTATGGAAAACAGTATGGAGGTTCCTCCAAAAACTAAGAATTGATTTACCATATGATCCAACAATCCGTCTGCTGGCTATTTACCCTAAAGACTTGAAAACATTTATCTGTAAAGATATATGCACACTGATGTTCACAGCAGCATTATTAATGGTGGCCAGGACATGGAAACAACTAAAGAATCCTACAATACATGACTGGATAAAGAAGCTGTGGTACATATATACAATGGAATATTACTCAGCCATAGAAGAGATGAAATACTGCCATGTGGATGGACTTTGAGATAATAATGCTAAGCAAAATAAGCCAGACAGAAAAAGTTGAAAATCACGTGATATCACTTATATATGGAATATAAATCTAAAAGCAATGAACAAACATGACAAACAAACAGAGACACATGGACAATGGACTAGTAGTTACCAGAGGGTGGGGGGTAGTGGGGAGGTAGATAGAGTAAAAGGGGTCAAATATGTGGTGACAGAAAGAAATTTAACTATGGGAAGTGAACACATAATACAATGTACATGTGACTTACTGTTGAATTGTACACTTGAAACTTATTGGATTTCATTAACCAATGTCATCATTAAAATATAAGTGTGTGTATTTATATATATATAATATAAATATATATAAATACACACACATACACACACATACACCCTGCTATATATATATATATATATATATATATATATATATATATATATATATATATATATATATAT
>NW_011924374.1:0-963 GCF_000151845.1 Pteropus vampyrus
TCATGTCTTCAGATGCTCGTAACTGGCAAGGCAACTTCAGTGTGTACAAAGTGGAGTCAATTCATAGAGGAAGCAATGGAACTGCTCAAGGAGCGTTCGAAAAACCCTTTGATATCTGGCGTACCGTAAAAAGGCTCATACAGGGTGCATCTGTAAGGGCAGAGGGCCTCCAAATTCATCCAACCCTACGGTTCCAAGAACTCTGTGGAGTGGGGACTTCTTTCTTTCGCCAGGAAGAAAAGCAGTCTTTTGATATGCAGTTGGTATAAATTAAGTGTTGTCCACTTTTTATTGCCAGGATTTTATCAAACAAAGGGGCAGATCCTGAAGAGCAACATTTCTCTTCTTGCCTTTATTTTGTTTTTTCATTAAATCACCCTCAGGGCAACTGGATGCTCCAGCAATAGTTGTCAGAAAAAAACAAGTAAATGTTTCTGTGCCATCAGGGACATGGCACAGAAACATCTACCTATTTTGTAGATGGCAACATGTACTCTGTTACCAGCATAAAGGTTATGAAATCAATTTTCTTGTACTTGCTGGATCAGACTGATGTGAGAACTAGCTTTCCACAGTCCATCATATTCACTCCTGGGTGATTTGACAGGCCGATATTTTGTCAGGAATAGAAAGGAGATAAGCACTATTCTCCTAACACATTCATCACTTGCTTCATCAAGGTGGTAAATAATATGCATATGGTAATTTGAAAGACACCGTGTTCCCATCGCCCTATTTTTTTTATTCCTGGAACTTTGCCTGTCTTTTGTTAATGCTGCAAAATCAAAGGCAAAATTACCTCAAAATTTGATTTTATGTTCCTCCTAGTCTCGCTTTCTGGTGCCCACACAACACATGCAGTAGAGCCTTCTCTGTTTTGACCTGTGCTTTTAGACAGCACAGCCTCTTCTGCTCATACTCTTACTAGACCAACTCAATGAAGACTCATTTACTTATTGATTC
>NW_011924375.1:0-963 GCF_000151845.1 Pteropus vampyrus
TAAAAATATAATAAGTAAAAATTAAAGCCCATACATTGGATGAAATTATTTAAGTGCATAATGTCTAGTAAAACCATCGAGTGAGGGGAAGAAGCAGTGTCGATATGACAGAAGAGAGAAATGAATATCAAAAGAGGGAAAAGATAGAGTTCAAGTTATAAAGTTACAAATCAGGAAATCAAGATTTTCAACCTGAGGGTGAAAGATTAAGGAACACCAGCCTGCAGATTTCGCAGAAAACAAAAGAGTAAAGCAGAAAAAAAACAGGAATGAAAAAGAATGAAACAAGAAACTTGAGTGGTGTTTCAAAATACCATAGGAAATAATATCGATAAATGGAAATAGCAGGGGAATCACTTTTAGTAAATAAAATTAGCTACATACATATATATATCTTAAAGCGATGTTATGAGACACAGTAGAATATGAAGCAAAAAAATGCAATTAGAGGAGATGTAAATAGTATTATTTACAGTCTAAAGAAGAGATGAAAGAAAAAAAAAATAAAATTATCTTAATAGCATTATATTTAATCATATTATTAATTCAGCATATGAAAGGTAGGAAGAAAAGAGGAAGTAAGTAAGGAAGTAAGGAAGTAAGGAAGGAAGGAAGGAAGGAAGGACGGAAGGAAGAAAAGAAAGAAAGATGTCATGTAGTGACTTCACAGGGACTCAGTAATTTCTATCAGGCAAAACTTTTGCTCTTTTTTTTACAAAAAATAGATGTATTCTAAATGCATGTTTTCCATTTCTGCACTGAATTGTATTCATCCTGAGTTTGTTTTTCCATTTCTTTTATTCCATTTTCTTCCCGATCTGCCTGATACATTTCGTTTGTTCACAATTCAGCCTTTTCTGTAGAATGGATGATGGTTTCTCTTCCTCTGGACCCGCCTTTCCCCTCGCCCTCCTGATGTCGGCTTTCAGCCTCTCTGATAAGCATATTTCCAGTCCAGCTGCT
>NW_011924376.1:0-963 GCF_000151845.1 Pteropus vampyrus
AAAATAATAATTGTTAAAGTTTATTATAGAAGAGTTGGCAAATGCTTTTTTCATTTAACATCAATGGAATATGAATGGCTTGTTTATATTAAATACAGCATCATTTATTATAATAATCTGCATTCTATAAGTATGAGATCTATATGATTCTACTGCAGTGTAAAAACCTTAGGTTGATTCCAACTTGCCAGACTTAAAATAATAGTGTTCAGAGAACCAAAAATCTAAATTTTATGTAACAATTCTAAATGAAAGAGGAAAGTTCAATAGACAGAGCAGTGACTAAAACCAATGTATAATAAAAACTAACATTTTGAAGAAGAAGAAAAAGAAAAAAATATGTAAAATCGTAACTTAAAAAGGCAAGTCAGTTACCCAACAACTATTTTTTAAAATAAAGGAAAGCCAAAAATAAGTTTGAGATTTAATGAAGGCTATCAGATAATCCTCCTAAAGGACAAAATCATACTGAATTCAATATGGTACTATCATAAATATCATAAAATATCAATGCAATCTTATGAAATTTGTCATATATATATTAATCTGGCTGCATGAAACTCAAGAATAAATTTGTGAAAATCTTTAATAACTATTTAGGACTTTATGAAATGTGTACCTGTTTATTGTCTGACCTCATTTTATGGTTCTGCTCTATTTTTGCTTTGCCTTGGTGGTGTTTGCATTATTTTTCTTTCATTATATTATTTTTAAAAGTTATATTAAATAGTTTTTATCATTCAAAATTATAAATATATTAATTATTTAAAAAATAGATATTTATGCCATAACAATAAATACCAAATATAATTTTGGAGAATCTATATTCTGAGGATAGTATGTTAGAAACTGAGATCTCTGTAACAGTAAAATATGTTTATGTATATGTACAGTCAAATAAAAGATACATTAATACTTTTAAAGGCTTTTGAAATTACCTATCAACAAACGAGACATTAATTA